>NC_134687.1:544284459-544584459 GCF_050947455.1 Rhinoderma darwinii | reverse complement strand
AACTACATCCTGAACGTTACACAGTCCAAAGGGCATCATGAGATATTCGTAGTGATCGTCTCGGGTGTTGAATGCGGTTTTCCATTCGTCACCCTTGCAGTTTATAAGCCCCACGTAGATCCAGCTTTTTGAAAATCTTGGCCCCATGAATTCTATCGAAGAGCTCGGAAATTAGTGGCAAAGAGTACTTGTTTTTAATCGTGATTTGGTTTAAACAATGGTAGTCGATACATGGTCGGAGTGATCCATTTTTCTTTTCAATGAAGAAGAATCCGGCTCTGGCTGCAGGAGTGGACAAGGAGAGAGGATAAGCCCGTCCATGATGGGGAGGAAGGACCTCAGCCTCCTTCTTGCCGCAGACATTTGCAAAACAGATATACTGTGGAGGCAGTCCAGAGAGTGACAGAGGCATCGGGGAAAGAACAGGACGAACCTGAGTAAGGCAGCGGTGAAGAAATCGAGATCCCCACTGAGAACTTCTCCGGAATTCCAGTTGAGGAAAGGAGCGTGTTGGCAAAGCCATGGCAGTCTCAGCAGGATAGGGTAAATAGCTTTTGATAGAACATAAAAAGCTATTTTCTTCATGGGAAGAACTCCTACTTGTAACTTCAGAGGTTTAGTGACAGAAAGTATCGGATCTGGCAGGGGTTGACCATTCACTGAAGCGACTGCCAGAGGTTTCTCCAGAGGTATCGTGGGAAAGTGAAGACGTTCTACTAAGTCCTGGGGGATGAAGTTCGCAGCCGCTCCAGTATTCAGATAGGCAGAAATTGAGTGTGATTCTTCACCTGTGGAGATTTTACCAGGGATAAATAATTTGGGAGAGAATTTTGCATGGTGTTGATCCACCTAGGGAAGTCTCTCCTATCAACCCTAGGTGCTGGAGTTTCCCGGCTTCTGTGGACATTGACGCACAAAATATCCCTTGTGGCCACAGTACAGACATAATCCTGCTGAATGGAGTTGCTGCATTAAAAATCCTGCTCCTAGCAGAAGCATGCTGGGTGCATGACTGTCAGAGACAGCCCTGGACCCTGAGGAGAAGATAGAAGAGATTTATAACCGCTTCTGTCAACTCTTTTTCCACCCTAAATATCACTCATTAACCCCTTAATGACCAGCCTATTTTAACCCTAATGACCAAGCTATTTTTTACGTTTTTGAATCATCACATTCCAAGAGCTATAACGTTTTTATTTTTGCGTCGACATAGCTGTATAAGGTGTTGTTTTTTGCGGGACAAGTTGTACTTTTTAATAGCACCATTTTGGGGGACATATTATTTATTGATTAACTTTTATTAACTTTTTTTGGGGGGGGAATAGAAAAAAATCTGAAATTTCGCCACTCTTTTTTGCATCCTAAATCTGCGCCGTTTACCGTGTAGTATAAATAACACAATAAGTTTATTCTGCGGATTGTTACGATTGCAACGATACAAAATTTGTATCGTTTTTGTATGTTTTACTACTTTTACACAGTAAAAACGCTTTTTTTTCAAAATTATTGGTTTTTGTGTTTCCATATTTGAAGAGCCGTAACGTTTTTATTTTTTCGCCGATGCAGTTGTAGGAGGGCTTTTTTTTGCGGGAAGACTTGTAGTTTTTATTGGTACCATTTTGGAGTAGATGCGACTTTTTGATCACTTTTTAATCACATTTTTTTAAAGTTAGGATTCACAGAAAACAGCAATTTTTCCGTTGTTTTTAACGTAATTTTTTACGACGTTCACCGTGCGGGTTAAGTAATGTAATAGCTTTATAGTCGGGGTTGTTACGGACGCGGCGATACCAAATATGTGTAACTTTTTAACTGTATTTTGGTTTTTTAATAGTAAAGCAGTTTGTAAGGGGAAAAAGTGGGTTTTTCATTTTTTATTCACATTTTTTTTTATTAACTTTATTAAACTTTTTTTTAAACTTTTTTACTAGTCCCACTAAGGGACTTCACTATGCGATTTTCCGATCGCTATTATAATACACTGCAATACTTCTGTATTGCAGTGTATTATGCCTGTCCATTTAAAACGGACAGGCATCTGCTAGGTCATGCCTGTGGCATGATCTAGCAGGCATTCATCACTGGCAGACCTGGGGGCCTTTATTAGGCCCCCGGCTGCCATTAGAGACACAGGCACTCGGCGATCTTATTGCCAGGTGTCGGTGGGAGAGAGAGGGAGCTCCCTCCCTCTCTCCAAAACCACTCAGATGCGGTGCTCGCTTTTGAGCACCGCATCTGAGGGGTTAAACGGGTGAGATCGATACTGATATCAATCTCACCCGGCAGAGCAGGGACGCTCCCAGCCCTCAGCTGCCTCTGGCAGCTGAGAGCAGTGAGATTTGACAGCTCCCTGCTCTGTTTACTTATTCCGATGCCGCGACGTAAAAAGTCTATTGCATCGGAATAAGGCCCGTTAGTGACCGACGTAGAAACACGATGGGCCGGTCACTAACGGGTTAAAAGCTATTTGGTGAATGGAGACGGTAGCAGCAATTCCGCTGCCTTTATTGGACTCAGCAATCACATAATCGCTGGGTGCACCCTGGCATGACATAGCTGCTCAGCAGACCCAGATCATCTCTGCCAGTGATGAGAGGGGACTGGACAAAATCAAGATGTTGTCCATATAATCCACAGAAAAATGGAATGACCCTCGTAGTTGGCGGGTATGTGAAACAAATTAAAAAATACTAATATGCCTAAGGCACCAAAAAAACAACTGATTTCCAACTACTCAAATAGTGACATAGGGTAAAACTAAAATATAACTTTTGTTAACTTGAATTAAACATTTCCAAAAGGACACAAAACACACAAGGTTAAAAATAGCCAATGTAGACTAGCAATGTGTAGTCAGTCAAAATATGTTTCTAAGATATTTGAAGTGGATACTTGTAGTATACGACAGCGGCTGCAGAACGTTGAACTAGTACCAAGTAACTGTTAGGATTCTCATATAATTCCTAGACTAACAAATAAATTAAAAGTGAGATAGCCCCCCGACACGTAGCGTCCTCAGCGGTATAATAGGGCTAGTAGACTACATTGGCTATTTTTAACCTTGTGTGTTTTGTGTCCTTTTGGAAATGTTTAATTCATGTTAATAAAAGTTATATTTTAGTTTTACCCTATGTCACTATTTGAGTAGTTGGAAATCCGTTTTTTTTGTGCCTTAGGCATATTAGTATTCTTTCATTTGGTCCATATAAACCACCACACAGACATACAGAAGATCCCGGAAGATGTCATTCACAAATTACTGAACTACATCCTGAACATTACACAGTCCAAAGGGCATCATGAGATATTCGTAGTGATCGTCTTGGGTGTTGAATGCGGTTTTCCATTTGTCACCCTTGCAGTTTATAAGCCCCACGTAGATCCAGCTTTTTGAAAATCTTGGCCCCATGAATTCTATCGAAGAGCTCGGAAATTAGTGGCAAAGAGTACTTGTTTTTAATCGTGATTTGGTTTAAACAATGGTAGTCGATACATGGTCGGAGTGATCCATTTTTCTTTTCAATGAAGAAGAATCCGGCTCTGGCTGCAGGAGTGAACAAGGAGAGAGGATAAGCCCGTCCATGATGGGGAGGAAGGACCTCAGCCTCCTTCTTGCCGCAGACATCTGCAAAACAGATATACTGTGGAGGCAGTCCAGAGAGTGACAGAGGCATCGGGGACAGAACAGGACAAACCTGAGTCAGGCAGCGGTGAAGAAATCGAGATCCCCACTGAGGACTTCTCCGGAATTCCAGTTGAGGAAAGGAGCGTGTTGGCAAAGCCATGGCAGTCTCAGCAGGATAGGGTAAATAGCTTTTGGTAGAACATAAAAAGCTATTTTCTTCATGGGAAGAACTCCTACTTGTAACTTCAGAGGTTTCGTGACAGAAAGTATCGGATCTGGCAGGGGTTGACCATTCACTGAAGCGACTGCCAGAGGTTTCTCCAGAGGTATCGTGGGAAAGTGGAGACGTTCTACTAAGTCCTGGGGGATGTAGTTTGCAGCCGCTCCAGTATTCAGGTAGGCAGAAATTGAGTGTGATTCGTCACCTGTGGAGATTTTACCAGGGATAAATAATTTGGGAGAGAATTTTGCATGGTGTTGATCCACCTAGGGTAGCCTCTCCTATCAACCCTAGGTGCTGGAGTTTCCCGGCTTCTGTGGACATTGACACACAAAATATCCCTTGTGGCCACAGTACAGACATAATCCTGCTGAATGTCTGCACTACCGCATCTGGTCAGACAGTCTTAGTTTGTCTTTCTGCATAGGCTCTTAAGGGGGAACAACCAGAGGAGGCAGTAGGGATCTCTGGAGAGAGGCCTGATGCGACGACATTCGTCCCAGTTCTTCAAATACCATACAAAAAGTCTCCAGAAACAATTGTAGGTCCGAAAATTCCCATGCCAGTACTTTGCCAGAGAGGAGGTAGACGATAAAAGCGAACTTGATTACATCAGAGGGTAAAAGTGGATCTTGCCCTGGTTGATGAAACCTTTAAAGTTTTTGCATTTCCATCATAACGAGGTGGTAGAGGCAACGAAATTCCAGGCCCAGAACTGGCAGGAGGGAAAGCAGGTGGTGGAGTAGAGGGAGCAGCCATAGAAGGAAGATCCAAATGAGTAACAATTGAGTTAACAGCCTGTAGGAGCTGATCCAATCGTGCTTGGAAGTCACGCATGTCCGCTTGCATCAACTAGACCGCTGTCTTGGGTTGACCAGCGGGATCCATGGCTTGAGCAAACTGTAACAACTGGCAGGTATGTGGACACACTGGACCACTCCGCCGAAACGGAGCAGCTGCTGATCAAAAGTGTCTGTGAGAGTCAGTAATGATAAAGTACCTGGGAAGTCAGGAGGGGGTAAATGCCAGACAGTCAGGGGGAAGCAGGCCTGTGCAGGGTACAGGACTTGGCTAGGACACCGGACTGGAGTAGTGCAGTCATCTCGGACATTGGACTTGGCTAGGGCACCGGACTGGAGTAGTGCAGTCTTCTCGGACACTGGACGTGGCACAGGCTCTAGACACAAGTGGTGTAGTCGCCTCGGACACTCGGCTTGGCACGGGCACCAAACACAGGTGGTGGAGTCATCTTGGATACTCAGATTGGCACTAGAACTAGTTTCAGGAATAATTTCCTGGTGCGCGCACTGGCCCTTTAAGAGTGGGAGCGAGCGCTCACACCCTACGGGCATCAGCCGAATAGGAGAGCAGCGCACGCTGGTGTTTCCAAGGGAGGAAAGGCCAGCAAGTCCCCAGAGGTCTGTGGTCGCGGCTGCCAGTAAGTGGAAGATGTAGGTGGTCAGCGATCGCGGCCATTACAGAAGATGACATGCGTAATGCACCCAGAGGTGAACCCATCAAATCACGGTATGGAAACGGGCAAGACTCACTGCAGTAAGTATATTTGGAAGTTGTCTTTACACCTTGTGCCTGCCTCCCAACATGGTCCTGATTCTTGATTTTCTGGACTCTGACTCCATTCCTGGTTCCAGTTTTTGCGACTTCACAACTGCCGTCTTTAGATCCCAACCATGGCTTCGTCTGTGACCTAACCTCTTAGGTCTGCTCCCTGGTACTGCTGACATCTGACCTTCAAACCAAACTTCCATGAGGGGGCTAAAAGTGAGAATCCGCACCCCAGGTTAACCTCTGCCAATCTGGTCTTTGGTATAAAGGGTTCTATATCTGCCTACTTAACACGTATAGCATGCCCTAATTTTCAGTTCAATCACTATTCAAGCATCACCGCCTAATGTATCTAACAACATCTATCCTGAATTTAGTATGTACTATTCCCACCTCTATCTTACAGTGCCTTTACATTATAATCTCATATGGATGGCTCTCTCTTAGGGTATGTGCAGACGAGAACTGTCTTTTACATCTGAAAAGACAGACTGTTTTCAGGAGAAAACAGCTGCGTCGTTTCAGACGTAAAAGCTCCTCCTCGCATTATGCGAGGCGTCTTTGACGCTCGTAAATCTTGAGCTGCTCTTCATTGACTTCAATGAAGAACGGCTCAAATTACGTTGCAAAGAAGTGTCCTGCACTTCTTTGCCGAGGCAGTCATTTTACGCGTCGTCGTTTGACAGCTGTCAAACGACGACGCGTAAATGACAGGTCGTCTGCACAGTACGTCGGCAAACCCATTCAAATGAATGGGCAGATGTTTGCCGACGTATTGTAGCCCTATTTTCAGATGTAAAAGGAGGCATAATACGCCTCGTTTACGTCTGAAAATAGGTTGTGTGAACCCAGCCTTACTGTTATTCTTGAAACTGTTTCACTTTCATAATTATACTTGTATTTTTCTTTTTTTTACCTCATTTCTACCATGGAAGAAAACTGGAACATGGTGGTACAACAATGGCTTATTCACTCATGTTTCCATATTTGGACTTGGTTTTCTGTTCTATTGACAATTGCATGGTAATTCATTGATTGTTTTTTCCATTTTTTTCCATAGCTAGTGTTACAGAAAATGTTACTATACTTGATCGTCTACTCGGAGCTGCCTTCCTGGAAAAGTTTGCTTAAACCTTTGAACAGTCTGTCTTTTTCCCACAAGAGTTTCTTGGTAGCACATATACCATGCACCTTAACAAATCAGATAAACATATGATATACAAACACATATATATTTCATATAGACACATTATATTAAACATTCTTATTTACGTAGATTCGTGCACCAGAGCCAGAGGTTTGTGACAGCTCATTTGTCTGGCATGGGTATAAATGGAAGTGTGAAGGTTTAATAGGCTGCTTTCAGCATGATATATTTTTGAAAAGAAGCTGTGATTCCAAATAGAAACAGCTTTGGAACAAAGCAATGGTGCAGCGGGAGGCTTCATAATTAATAAGGGGCAGCAACTGCAGTGATGTTTAATGTAACATGACAACTCTGAGCTTTGCCTAGTAAACAGCATGGGACTACATTTTCAATGACAGACTTTGTCATTTTTCTAACTTGGAAATTAGATACTATTAGGTTGTTCAGTACCTATGGCAGATTCTCTGTATAACACAAAACATTCCATCAGTCCCTCGAAGCATTCAGTACAGATGTGGTAAGATGGGAAATGATTTGTGGTTGTCTTGTCTTCCTGTCCTTGTACTAATGTTTTCCTTTTTTTTTTTCTGTAAATGAAATATTGAACTTGGTTAAGATGTTGCATATTTTCCTCCAGAATAAACAGTGCATTTGGATATGTTGAACCCTTACAGTACAACAACCAATTACATGATACGCATAAGTGATATAATGGAATGAAAAGTAATTCAGCCAGTAATTTAATAAAAAGTAGGTATTATTTATATATGTATATGCATATAATGTAACTGTGGATACCTAATAAGGATAACAAATCTGGCAACAGCAGGTTGATGACAGTTTCCAAGAAGTTAATGGAGATTTATTTTATTTATGCTGCACAGACGATAAATACAATGCAAGTGAAAATCAGTGGTGTGAAGACTGAGGAACAATGAAATAAGTTAGGCTCTGATCACATCTGCATAGGAAGACTCCATGTGGAGCCTTTATTGCAGATTCCGTAATTTTTGCCGGACAAAATAGCGCAGCATGCAGTACTATTTAGTCCGGCCATGATAGAGACACTGATGGAATCCATTAGAATCAACCCTGCTTTTATAATGCTGGGGAATAGTGGGGTGTCAGTACTTAGTGGGGTGCACCTAGGCAGTGTTGGGCAGCTCACCTAATGTAATAGTATGGGCGTGATTAATAGGCTGCAAACCAGCATGGTGCACTACACGTAACCATGTGACTGGCACCCTTGTATAAGCTTTATCTGTGTGCAATGATAATACTAAGCACCCACCCACCTCATGAATAGTAGGCGTGAGAGTGGTTATTCATCAGTATTTTCAACCTGTGTAACCTTCCACCATGTAGCATTGTGCTTGTCTGCATCCTGCTGGAAGCTGGCGATTGAGCTTGCCCTTGTATCAGTAAGTATGTTTTGTTTCTGTTATTTTTTTGTAAATATATGTCATCTTTTTCTGTGGTTTGTAATTTATTTGAGTGTAGGGACTCACAAGACAATAAGGAACCTTGACGCGGGTTGCGAGCTTGCGTATTTTGTCCAAAATATCAACTAATACCTCATGTTTGTCATGGATATTTTTTCAGGATGCAGCCAGGCATTTTTAATGCTGGGGATAGTGAGGTGTCAGTACCTAGTGGGGTGCACCTAGACAGTGCTTGGCAGCCTGCCTAATCTAATAGTATGGGCATAATTAATAGGCTAAACCATGTGACTGGCACCCTTTTATAAGCTTTATCTGTGTGCAATGATAATACTAAGCACCCAACCCCTCATGAATAGTAGGTGTGAGTGTGGTTGCTCATCAGTATTTTTAACCTGTGTAACATTCCTCCATGTATTGTAGCATTGTGCTTGTCTGCATCCTGCGGGGAGCTGGCTATTGAGCTTGCCCTTGTATCAGTAAGTTTGGCTTTCTTCTGTGATTTTTTAAATCACGCATAAAGATACTTTTTTTTATATATCTTTCTTAAAGCTTGGCAACCAAAAGGAACAGGAAAGAAGTTCTTGAGAATTTTAAAGCCAAAGTGTACAGCCAGCTTAAAAACATAGACTAATATTAAAACATCAAGTCGTGCTGTTTTTGGTACATACAAACAATAAAGAAGAGATTGACATTCCTTGGAGAATTACTAAGCAGTGAGTCATTTTTCTATCCATCCTTAAAGAGGCTCTGTCACCAGTTTAATACTTCTCTATCTCCTACCTAATCTAATAAACGCTTTGATGTAGATAACTACTGTTTGTTTGTTTGTTTGTTTGTTTGTTTGTTTTTTATTAGTGACAAAGTTGTGATCATTTTTACATTTATGCACATTTTTTGTAAAAGCCCAACAGGGCGTTTATTTTAGTTTCACGAAGTGGGTGTTGTAAAGAAAAGTGTATGACGCTGTTCATTCATGCCCAGCTTTAATCACAGCACAGCATGATCTTGGAAATCACGCTGTGACGTCACTTACTCCCGCAGTTCCCTCACCGGAGCAATGAGTGAATGACCAGACAATGCCTCCAGCCATGCCAGGATCGCTGCTGAGGAGGATAATCATCCTGGCACGGCTGGATCAGTTGTTTGGTTATTCTCCCGTCGCTCCGTGAAGGTCCTGCGGGAAGAAGTCACGTCACAGCGTGATCTTGCGAGATCACGCTGTGCTGTGAATGAAGCTGGGCTGGAATGAAGAGAAGTGTCTGACGCTGATTGGTCAGCGTCATACACTTTTCTATACAACGTCCATTTGGTGAAACTAAAAAAAACGGCCAGTTGAGCTTTTACAAAACATTTGCATAAATGTAAAAATGATCAGAACTTTGTCACTAATAAACATTTTAAAAAAAACAAAACAGTAGTTATCTACAACAAAGCATTTATTAGATTAGGTAGGAGATAGGGATGTATTAAACTGGTGACAGAGCCTCTTTAAATAGGAACTCTTTGGAAAAATTATTCCCTACAAAGTTCTTTTCAGATAAAATTGTGCTGTCACACTTATCTTTCTGTGTCGATTACGAGAACATCCTGAAAATATTTCAGCTTTACCATTTTTTGATCCAGGTCGAGAAGTAACCAAAAAATTAAATAGAGAAAAAAATAAACTTCATCTTGCTTGTCTGTAAGATAATTCTTTGACATAACAGATAAATTCCAGGCTTATATGATCAGTAAATACAGTTACAGGATTAGCATTTCCCTCCAAAAGATATCTCCACTCAGAAAATGCAATTTTTTTTGCAAGCAGTTCTTTTTTTCTGATATTATAGTTAGTTTCAGTTGAGGACATTTAATGAGAAGAATAGTCACAAGGATGTGACAATATCTTGTCTCCTGACTGCTGAGG
Source organism: Rhinoderma darwinii (assembly GCF_050947455.1). NCBI lineage: Eukaryota > Metazoa > Chordata > Amphibia > Anura > Rhinodermatidae > Rhinoderma > Rhinoderma darwinii. The sequence continues at coordinate 544,574,553 of NC_134687.1, read as the reverse complement.
TAGGACTGTCTCTACTGCAGAATCAGATGCATCAACCTTGATAGTAAAAGGTAACTCTGGAATTGGATTAATAAATACGAGCGAATTTACCAATTATATGTGATAGGCTGCAGTGGTCACATGAGACAAAACTATGTCATCCCAGGAGGCCGGCAGAGATGCATCGCTACGGGAGACCAGGGGAACATATACAGTGCATTCACAAAGTCTTCAGACCCTTTCACTTTTTTCACAATTTGCTATGTTGATGCCTTGTGCTAAATTTTAAAAAACAAATAAAAAAATTCCCCATTCTGCACTCAATACCCCATAATGACAAAATGTAATCAGAATTTTAGAAATTTTTGCAAATTTATTAAAAATGGAAAACTCAAATTTCACATGGACATAAGTTTTGCTATGACCCTTAAAATTTTGCTCTGAGGCATTCCATTTCCCTATTTCATCTGTGAAATGTTTCTACACCTTGATTGGAGTGGTAAATTAATTTTATTTGGAGAGAAACATCCCTCTCTATATAAGGTCTCACAGCTGACAATGCATATCAGAGTAAAAACCAAGCCCTGAGAAGGAAAGAACTGCCTGTAGAGCTCAGAGACTGGATTGTGTGGAGGTACAGATCTACAGAGGGGTACAATAAAAAATTCTGCTCCACTGAAAGTTCCCAAGAGCAAAGTGACCTAAATAATTCTTAAATGGAAGAAGTTAGGAACAACCAGGACTCTTTCTAGAGCTGACCACCCACTAAACTAAGTAATCTGGGAAGAAGGGCCTTGGTAAGAGAGGTGACTATGAACCAAATGTTCAATCTGGCTGAGCTCTAAAGATCCTGTGTGCAGATGGGAAGAACTTCCAGAAGGTCAACCATCACTGCATCACTCCAACAATCTGGGCTTTATGACAAAGTGGCCATAAAGAAGCCTCTCTCTCAAGTAAAATACAAGGGAAAGACCACATGGAGTTTGCAACAAAGCAGCTAAAGGACTCTCAGACTGTGAGAAACAGGATGCTTTGGTCTGATGAAACCAAGATTGAACTTTTTTGCCTCAATTCTAAGCGTCATGTCTGTAGGAAACCAGGCAATGCTCATCACCTGCCCAATACCATCCCTACAGCAAATCATGGTGGCGGCACTATCATTCAGTAGGGGTGTTTTTAAGTGGCTGGGACAGGGAGACTGGTCAGGGTAAAGGGAAAGATGAATGGAGCAAAGTACAGAGATATTCTTAATGAAAACCTGATCCAGAGTGCTCTGGACCTTAGACTGGGCCGAAGGTTCAACTTCCAACAAGACAATGACTCTAAGCACTCTAGCTTCGTTACTCTTCTTTGTATTTTTTCCAACTCCAGGGCATCCTTTATATGAACAGGAGCCCAGAACTGAACTGAACTGCATATTCTAGATGAGGCCTCACTAATGCTTTGTAAAGTGGTAATATTACATCCCTGTCCCGCGAGTCCATGCCTCTTTTAATACACGACAATATCCTGCTGGCCTTTGAAGCAGCTGATTGACACTGCATGCTGTTATTTAGTTTATGATTTACAAGTACACCCAGATCCTTCTCAACTAGTGACTCCCCCAGTGTAGCTCCCCCTAGGACATATGTTGCATGCAGGTTGTTGGTACCCAGATGCATAACTTTACATTTATCTACATTAAACTTAATTTGCCAACTGGATGCCCAAACACTTAGTTTGTTTAAATCTGCTTGCAATTCACGAACATCTTCCATAGACTGAACTATATTACATAGCTTGGTGTCATCTGCAAAAATAGAAATAGTGCTATTAATCCCATCCTCTATCTCATTAATAAATAAGTTGAATAATAGTGGTCCCAGCACTGAACCCCGAGGTACACCACTTATTACCGGGGACCATTCAGAGTAGGAATCATTGACCACAACTCTCTGGATGCGGTCCTTGAGCCAATTCTCAATCCAATTACAAACTATATTTTCTAAACCTATAGTCCTTAATTTACCCATTAGGCGTCTATGGGGGACAGTGTCAAATGCCTTTGCAAAGTCCAAAAACACTTTATCCACAGCGGCCCCTCTGTCTAGGCTTCTGCTCACCTCTTCATAAAAACAGATTAGGTTAGTTTGACAACTTCTGTCCTTAGTAAAACCGTGCTGGCTGTCACTTATAATACTATTTTTTGTCACATAATCCTGTATATAGTCCCTCAATAGCCCCTCAAACATTTTCCCCACGATGGATGTTAAGCTTACTGCTCTATAATTACCCGGGGAAGACCTAGAGCCCTTTTTGAAAATAGGCACCACATTTGCTCTGCGCCAGTCCCTTGGCACTATTCCAGTCACTAGAGATTCTATGAATATTATGAAAAGGGGGACAGAAATAACTGAACTAAGCTCTTTAAGAATTCTAGGGTGTAACCCATCTGGTCCCAGGGCCTTGTGCACATTTATTTTATTTAATTTAGCTTGGACCATATCTACATTCATCCAATTCAGTATATCAACTAATATATTAACAGCACTGGCACCGGCTACATCAGCTGCTCTTTCTTCAGTTGTATATACAGAGCTGAAGAACCCATTTAGTAACTCTGCCTTCTCTTGATCCCCAGTGACCAACTCCCCATTACCACTATCTAGGGGTCCTACATGTTCAGACCTTGGCTTTTTAGCATTTATATACTTGAAGAATTTTTGGGGATTTGTTTTACTATCCTTGGCCACCTGCCATTCATTTTGTATTTTTGCTAATTTTATTAAATTTTTACAGATTTTATTAAGCTCTATATATTTTATATATATATTTTAAGCTCCTCTTCTCCCCGGTAGCCACCATTTTGAGATCCGTGTACCGCGAACAGCAAAAGTTTTTGATTTTGCGGTATCCGAATCTTTAGGGAACTTCGGACCAAATTTGATTTGTTTAGAGTCGACTTCGCTCATCTCTAGCGCTGAGGAAAAGAGAGTATTCAATTTAACATAGTATCCTGAGTCTCAGGTCTCAAAGTAAAGTGATCACTCTTCTTTGTAAGTTGTGTGATTGGTGCTATGATCTTGTAATCTTGGAAAAGTCTCGAATGAACTTTCTGTAATAGCGAAACCAATATATTTTTCAACTTCTTTTTAATTTTTAGGGGGTTGGTCAATCAACAACAGCTTTTACTTCACTGGGGCCATACTCAGACCTTCTGGATTTATAATGTACGCAAGAATTGAATTGCAGTCTGTTCAAACTCACATTTCTCAAGTTTAATGTTTAAGCTCCTCAAGATTGTCTAAAATAAATTAAAATATCATCCAAATCTTTCAGAAGAATTCTATTCTTTTCCACATAAGAAGAGGCCTACACTAGAGCTTCATCTGAAGACTGATTATAAATAATACCTTTTTTCCTTTCACTGATGAATGGAGCAGGTGGCATTTGAAAATACATGTGCCATTGGTTAGGGAAACCTCTGCAATGGTGATGATTACCAGTGAACTTTGATGGTAGTGGCATGCGTAAACTCGAATCTGTGAAAGAAACATACACATCCAGAAGTTTCTTTTGCAATTCAGCAAATTCTCTTTGTTGATTTCACACTAGATCTTGCAGCTAAGAAAAATTTTCTGATCTATATAGTGTCAAATAATTGTCGTTTGTCATTGTGTTGCCTCATAGTGTCAAAAGACTGTTCTGTCAAGTCCAGTGGCTGAAGCGATCAGACAGGAGGGTGCAAACAGCAAGAGTAATCAAGTAACAGTCCAGGTTTCGTACACAGATAAACTGCAATAGGCAGTTACGTGAGGCCGATACGTGGTCAGGAATTAGTACTAGTTTGGTACACAGATGAGTGACAATAGGTAGTTATGCAGCGACCAGGTCAGGAAACAGTCCAAGTTTGGTAAACAGATAAATAGCAATTGGTAGTAATGAGAGACAGAGAGAAACTGGACCACAAGCTGGAAGCTCAATAGCCTGTCAAGAAGGTACTGCAAGGTCCAGGCTAAAATAAGAGCCACAATCGTGAGACCAATTAGGGAATCAAGGTAATGGAATTTAGAGAGTCAGAGAGACGCTAGACACTAAATCCAGAACTAGACCTGTCCTATGGCACCAGTGGCTCAACTAGTAGTGCTAGTGCCTTGGACACAGGGGTTTCCAAGTTCTAATCCTGACAATAAGCCAGTTACGTATTAACTTGCACACGTTTTCCCCCAGTCCAAGCATTCTCGTTTTATGTACATACCAACTGTAACGACCGTGGTCGCTGACCACGAACTCCTTCCATCCAGTCGACGCCCTTCTCTCCAGATATGTTTGCACATACGGCCGTCCTGTTCCACAGTGACCACCAGAGTGCGCTCGCGAGCTCAGTCCAGACTCAAGAAGCCAGAGCGCACACATGTGGGAGATTGTGCTGATTGCTCCCTGAGTACCCTGGGCTATAAGAAGGCCTCAGCTCCTTCCTCTCGCGCCTGAGCATTGTTGTCGTATTCCAAGTTTGTCTTGCAAATGGTCCCCTAGTGTTTCCTGCTCCCAGTGTTCCCTGTTCCTGTATCCTGTAGTCCGGTATCCTGATCTAGTGCCGTGCTATGCTGTATTCCAGGCCTGTCCTGCTTATCCACGCCTGACATCTGCCTGCTGCCTAGTCCCAGTCAAGCCTGCCTTGCTACTGTCCGAGCTGCCACAGGTACCCTATATGAACTATAGACTCTGACCTGCGCCCTGTTGGCCAGCTGCCATACCGCCAAGGCGGTACGGCCCTGTGGGTCCACGAACACTACGTGACACCAGCTTTTTATGCAGCATAGTATCAAATGCTTTGGAAAAACAATATACAGTACATAGGGGGGCTGTGTGACAATATACAGGGGGGGATTGCTGTGTAGCACTATATACAAGGGGGGCTATGTGGCAACATACGGGGGGATTTCTGTGTAGCACTATATACAAGGGGGGACGCTGTGTAGCCCTATATACAAGGGGGGAATGCTGTGTAGCAATATATACAAGGGGGAGCGCTGTGTTGCACTATATACAAGGGGGCACTGTGTGGCACTATATACAAGGAGGGGGGCTGTGTGCCACTACATATAAGTGGGCGCTGTGTGGCAATATATACAAGGGAGGGGGCTGTGTAGCACTATATACAAGGATGGGGGCTGTGTGGCACTATATACAAGGGGGCGTTGTGCCACTATATACAAACGGGGCTGTGTGGCATTATATACTAGGGGGTGCTATCTACTAAGGGGGGCAGCTCTATGGCACTATCTACAAGGGGGGAGGCAAAAGGCATCTTTATGCCAACCCCCGGGCAAGAATCTCAGTGAATGGGCGATATACAGAGTTTTTTTTCCATGTTAAGGGGCACAAGGCAGGGGTGCCCATTGTCACCCCTGCTTTTTGCCCTAGTCATGGAACCTCTGGCCCAATCTGTGCGAGAAGGGGATTAAACTGGGAAAGAAGGAAGAAAAGATAAGACTATACGCAGACGATGTTCTGGTCTTCATGGATAGCTACCAGACATCCCTGGGTAGGGTTATGGATATATTTACTAAATTTGGTAAATACTCAGGAGTCAATATTAATTGCGGTAGAACTGTATTATTACCCTTGGTAAGTTCAATCTTAAAACATAATATAGTGAACTGCAAATATTGAGACCAGAGGAGAATTTGAAATACCTGGGAGTGGTAGTATGTAGTAAAATTGAACAGTACATTGAATTAACCCCTAGGCGGACCACGACGCAACTGTACGTCCGGGTGGCCAGAGTCTTAGCGCACCAGGACATAGTATGCACCGGGAATGGAGAGGTCAGCTGTCCCCAACAGCTGACACTCCCCAGTCACCGGCATTGGACCCATAAAAGCGGTCCAATGCCAGCGATCGATGAAAACGGCGAATCTGTACAGATCCACCGATTACATAATTTCTGCAGATAAAGTGTTAAAAACCGTTCTGGGACTTGTAATATGTTCAGACCCACCAATCACAATGCATTCTTAGCCGGGGGCGGGTAAAAAAAATACCCCCCCCCCCGGCAACTAACACTCCGCAGTCACTGGCATTGGACCCGTAAAAGTGGTCCAATGCCGGCGATCGATGTAATCGCTTCTGCAAATAAAGTGTTGAAAACTGTTTCTGGACTTGAAATTAGTCCGGAAACAGTTTTAAAAAAAAACAAAAAAAAACTTAGTGTCATTGTTAGCGTTGGCATGCGTTAGTTAGTGTTTAGTGTTTTAGTGTGAAAAAAGTTAGTTAGTTCCCAGGTTCTGCCTGACCCTGTTAAAGCCAGCAGTGTTTGGTCACCCCCAACCAATTACACCCCCCCAAATCCCAGAATTTACTGCTGTGGCAGGAATTCATGTGTAGACGGAAGGACTGCCTGTAATTGGATATTTCAAATTGTTCTTTACCGACAATTTGATAAAGCTTATGGTGGACCAAACTAACATCTACGCCCACCAATTTATAGCCGAACACCCAAACTCCTTTTATGCCCAGCCAAATCGTTGGCAACCAACTAATTGTGCAGAAATGCAAAAATATTGGGGGTTAGTCCTCAACATGGGTCTCACGAAAAAGCTCAAAGTGATATCCTAATGGTCCAGGGACATTCTCTATCATTGTCCACTGTACCGCAATACAATGACCAGACCCCGCTTTGAGGCTATCCAAAATTTCTGCACTTTAGTGATAACTCCCTATGCCCCCCCCAGGATGACCCCAATTCTGACAGACTTTTTAAAATTAGGCCCCCCTATAAACATTTTTTCCCAAAAATTTCCAGAAATGTACACCCCCGACAAAGAGATTTCAGTTGATGAATCCCTGGTGCACTTCAAGGGTAGGCTGAAGTTTTGCCAATATTTGCCCAATAAGCGCACCAGGTACAGGGTCAAGATCTACCAAAAAAACGGAGGGCACAAAAAAGGTGCCATGTCTGTGCAAAAAGGGTTATCCGTAAGGATACCATATAAATATATGCACGAGAAAAAAGGAGTCGAAACTATTGAACCAAAGAACGCCAATTATAGAAAATTACAAATTTTATTGGACAATACAAAAATACATGGTTAAAATACAGACTACAAACCAAATCACTGCATATCTCCACAGTAGGAGACAGTATGGAGCCACAAAAATACTTTATTTTTATTTTTATATACGTACATCGGGAAAGTTCCCAAAGAGAGTTGTCATCAATATGCTCAAAAATAAGTCCCTAGAACAATGCAATAGAGGCTAACAAGTCAATTGTGTCCAGAGTATATTATTAGTATCCCCACTATAATGTGTCATTGTAAAGAGTAATGGGGGATAACAAAGTAGTAACTACTATGGTAGTGATTATAATTTAATCTAGTCAATACCAGTTTAGTGATTATTCAGAGGACCAAAAGGTGGAAATAGCCTATCCAAGACATTGTCTAAGTATACGGATAACCAGGCAAAAGCATGACCACACATCAGTTTAATGAAAAAACTAAGCAAGTACTAACCCATGTGGCTCCTCAGTTGTGACAGCTCCCAGGTATGGAGAAAAACCCGAACGCACGTTTCACGTAGATTGCTTTTTCAAGGGGTGTTCTGAGTTGTACAAATTAGACCTCTTAAGTATGATAGGTCGGGAGATCAGCTGACTTATCAGGCCAATGAAAGCCTGAAATTTCTCCATTGCGCGTGCCGAAGTGAGTCACTACAAGATCTCAGCACCGAGCCGCTGAAACCTGACCACGCATGCGCGGCTCCGGAAACCACGCACGCGCAGACAGGCACAGTCAGCCACAAGAGCAGAGCCCGGGAGCGACACACTCGACACGCGCAGACAGGAACTAAAGTAAAGGGTAGGGAACGATGGTAATACTCAATAATTGTGTGGAGAGAAATTTACAAACGATCTATTAATCTTCCATTTGGAATATGGGCCGATTTTAAAAAAATATATAAATATGAGAATATCATCCACCACACACATACACAAACGCATTATAATGAGATAAAGTTCCTCATAAATATATCAAAAAATGCCAACGCATTTAAATATAGAATAATACATCCTGACAGAACAAGTAATGTATAACAATTAAAAAGTGACAAATTATAAATCATAATAGACACAATATTCGTCAAAAAAATAATAATAAAAAGAGTGACAAAGGAAGATGATAATAAATAAGATGCTGAAAAAACAGCAATAGTAAATAAAGTGAAACAATAAATAAATATTATTGAATGTCCAAGGAGAACGCCGACAAGGAAAGAAACTCTATCCACATATGCGTTCCACTCGGACATCCATACATAAAATAAAATAGTGTGAATTTACATAAATATATGAAATAGATGTAAGGTTCAAGAAAATAGACACCCAAAAGGATGAATATCAAGTTTATACTGCAGTTTTAACGTAGATCCTTCAATACAAGTGCAATGGCATACAAAAACAGCGTGTGAACATACTCCAAAAAAATCCCATCATGTTCCAAGATGTAAAAAAGGAAGAGAGTTTCTCCAGACAAATCCAGCCTCTGATGTTTCATCCCCAACGACCACAAATAACTCAGAAATACTCTGGTATGGAGGAATAAGGTAGCAAACTAAACAGAACAAAAACATATATTAGTAGATATACAGAATAAAAAAGTTAAAAATGAATGGCAAATAGAGAATTTAGAGGAAGGAGGCAAAGCTTAATGTTTCGTTCAGTCCAACAGGGGCCATAGTACCAAGGGTGATAATCCACTTACATTCCCTCTGAGCCAACAATTTTTTAGAATCCCCACCTCTAATACCACAAAACACTCTATCAATACCCCATGCCTTAAAAGATTTTGGGTCATAGGCATGGTGTGTTTTGAAGTGTCTGGGAATTGTTTTAAGGAGTGTGATATCCTCAATATCCTTAGCAGCGACTATATCACGCACATGTTCTCTTACCCTGATCCTCATGATAGGCAGTCACCACAGGGGTAACAACCCTGTCTGGGACTGCTTAATGAAAGAAAATGTTGCTGCTTCGGTATATAGTGGCTTTTCACTAACATGTCTTTAATGTTCATGCTCCTCCGAGCTGTCATCTGGGGTCTTTTGGATAAGTTCCCCGCAAAAGCGGGCTCCAGGTGCAGAATTGGCCAATGTTTGTCCAAAATAGATCTCATCATGTGCCATTGGTTGTTGTATGTAGTGATATATCGGGTATTATTTTGATCACATTTCTTTTTATTTATTCCCACAGGATGTAAGATTGAATTCCGACTCGTCAGTTGTGCCCGTCTGTATCCCTTTTTAATGCTTCTATGGCTGTACCCCCTATCCAAAAATCTTTCTCGTAAATCGCTAGACTGTTTCTCAAAGTTCATATTTGATGAACAAATGCGTCTCATTCTCAGAAACTGCCCAGTAGGGACGGCACCAATCGTCGACTGATTGTGGGCAGAGGTTGCATGAAGTAAGGCATTAACAGAAGTCTTCTTCCTGAAGACATCAGTTTGAAGGTAACCCATGTCATCTGCCTCAATTACAATGTCCAAAAACTCAACTCTGTGTTTATCAAACACATAGGTGAGCTTTATATTTAAATCATTGGTGTTAAGACCCTGCATAAATTGTATAAGTTGTATTTCTGTCCCCTGCCAAATAAACAGAACGTCATCGATGTATCTCATCCAGCACTGCACACGGTCGACGGCGAGAGCGCCGCCACCATGGAAAACCTGCCTCTCCCAAAGTCCGAGAAACAGGTTTGCATATGACGGCGCACACGCCACCCCCATGGCAGTGCCTTGCTTTTGCAGGTAGAACACATCCTTAAAAACAAAAAAATTATGTGTCAGGATGTATTCCAAAAGTTCCACAACTAGTCGACACATGGGACCGTCCCAACTGCTCATCCCCAAGAAAAGGTGCACAGCTTGCAGGCCATCACTATGTCGTATACTAGTGTACAGCGACTCAATGTCAGCTGTCACCAGAATCATGTCGGCATCTAGGCTGACACCGTCAATCCTTTTCAGGACATCTGTGGTGTACTTCACATAGGACGGTAGACATTCTACCGATGATTTTAAATAGTGGTCAATAAATCTGCAGATGGGGTCGCAGAGTCCACCTATCCCAGACACTATCGGGCGTCCCGGGGGGTCTATCATGTTTTTGTGGACCTTAGGAAGAAAATATAGTGTTGGTATTCTTGGATACTGAGTCATTAAACCAGACAGAATATTTTTTGGGATTATACCTTTATCATGGGCCAGGGTTAAAATCTTTAATAACTCAGCTGAAAAAGTGCCAACTGGGTTATGAGTTAATTTCTGATAGGTTTTTTTATCTCTCAGCTGCCTAAAAGCCTCCTTTTCATACTTATCGGTTGGCCAGATCACGATATTCCCACCCTTGTCCGCCGCTTTATATACTACATCTTCATAGCTTTTTAGTTCTTTTAATGCATTACGTTGTTTTTTAGTTAAATTATCATATTTTCTATTTGACGAGATAGTTTTGAAGTCATTTATTACCATCTTGGTAAAAATCTCCACTTGCGGACAAATGGACAAGGGTGGGAACCTCTGTGATCTGGGTATAACCGATTTTGGAAACCTACCTTGGTCTGTAACAATTTGCTCCTGTAAAAGGTCCTCAAGGGCTTTTAAAGCTTATTTTTCCAAGGCGCTATTTAGTCCCATATCTACTCCAGGTCTACTATGTAATTTTTTCAAGATTAATTTTCTTGAGAATAGATATAAGTCTTTCATAGCTGCAAAAAAGTTGAAAGGATTATTGGGGGAGAAAGTTAGTCCCTTACCAAGCACATCATATTGTGTCTCTGAGAGGGAATGTTCAGATAGATTAATCACCTCTAATGCATTCTTGGATTTCTTCCCCTGTTGATATGTCGGAACATCCTTTCGTCTCGCCACCTGTCTCTCTCTATTTCTCCGCGGATAGGTTATCTCTTGATGGTTAGTTGATTCATCATTTCGTTTAGGTCTTATAAGATTATCACTAGATGTTACAGACTAAAAGGATGTAGATCTAGATCTTGAAATAGATCTAGATCTCAAATTTCGCCACCTATACATTCTACCCTCCTGTGAATCATTTTTATCTCTTTGGAATTTTGAAGATTTTACAGAGAGAATCTCTTGCTCCCATTTTAAGAAATCCCTATCGAGATCATCATTCAATTTTTCCAACTCAGCACTAGAGAGGTCACTTTTCAAGATGATTTGTACATCCTCGATTTCTTTTTCCAAATCACCCAAAGTTACTTGGTTGGCTTGAGACAAGAGGTGCATAAAGCCCCTAGAGCAATCGGTTGCAAAACCCTCCCATTTAGTTTTAAAAGACTCGTCCCCAATCGGAAAAGAGGGAAAAACTTGTACCCTTAGGCCCCTTGGTATTAGACCCATGGAAAGGATACCATATATCAGTGCGACACCTGTCCATCAAAACCCGGACTCTGTATGAAGGACTGCTTCCGCATCTTCCACACCTCCCTGGATTAAAAAATTTATACTTTTGAAACCCCCTCCCTTTTTCATTCTGGCCTTTTACCCAATTGTAAAATTGGACACTAAAAAAAGTATAACAAAATTAAAAACCCTCATTATACGCCTAGATGAATATTCAATACTATAACAAATGTTTACGATCTGCACAATTTTTTAGGCCTATATTTGTGGCTAAAAATCATCCAAGTAAAAATAAGGCCTCAAAATCCTTGTGGTGCTTCTTCACTTCCAGGGACTGCTATGTGTCCAGACAACATATTTAGACCACTTTGGGGGTATTTCGAAAGTCATAAGAAATACCCCAATAAATATTGAGGCACATTACTTCACTTATATGTTGTGTCTGAAAAATCTGCCCAAAAAAATGGTGCATTTGTAAAAAATTTAAAATTTTATTATTCAAGTAAGAAAAACTATGGGGGTCATAAAAGTGATCAGACCCTACATAAATTCTTTGAGGGGTGCAGTTTCCAAAATGGGGTTACTTCACTGTACTGGTACCTCAGGAGCTCTGCAAAGGCGACATGGCACCTGAAGACCATTCCAGCAAAATCTGTGCTACAAATTGCGCTCCATCTCTTCTGAGCCCTGCCGTGGGTCCAAACAGCAGTTTATTACCCCATATGGAGTATTGCCGTAATCGGAAGAAATTACTTTACAAACGTTGTGGTTCTTTTTCTCCTTTATTCCTTGTAAAAATTTAAAAATTCCAAGTTTATTCAGAAAAAATGTGGATTTTCAATTTTACAGACTATTTCCAATAAATTTAGCAAAAAACCTGTGGGGTTAAAATGCTAACTATACCCCTCAATAATTTTCCTGAGGGGTGTAGTTTCCAAAATGGGGTCACTTTTGGGGGCTTTCCACTGTTTTGGCACCACAAGACCTCTTCAAGCCTGACATGGTGCCTAAAATATATTCTAAAAAAGGGAGACCCCAAAATCCTCTAGGTGCTCATTTGCTTCTGATGTCCGTGTTTCAGTCCAAGAAGACACTAGGGCCACATGTCGGATATTTCTAAAAACTGTAGAATCAGGGTAATAAATATGGAGTTGCAATTCTTGGCTAAAACCTTCTGTGGTACTAAATGTTTTTATTACAAATGAATTTTGGCAAAAAAAAATAAAATTAGTAAATTTCACATCTATTTTGCTTTAATTCCAGTGAAACGCCTAAAGAGTAAAGCAACTTTTTGAATGCTGTTTTGAATACTTTGAGGGGTTATTTTTTTTTTAAAATGGGGTGATTTATGGGGACTTTCTAATATATAAGGCCCTCAAAGCCACTTCAAAACTGAACTGGCCCTGTAAAAATCGCCTTTTGAAATTTTCTTGAAAATTTGAGAAATTGCTGCTAAAGTTCTAAGCCTTGTAACATTCTAGGAAAATAAAATGACAAAAAAAAAAAATGCAAACATAAAGTAGACATATTGGGGATGCTAACTAGTAACTATTTTGTGTGGTATTACTATCTGTCTTACAAGCAAATACATTTAAATTAAGAAAAATGCAAATTTCTACAAATTTTCTCTACATTTTGGTGTTTTTCACAAATAAATACTGAATTTATCGACCAAATTTCTTAACTAACATCAAGTACAATATGTCACAAGAAAACAATCTCAGAATCACTTGGCTAGGTAAAAGCATTCCCAAGCTATTACCACATAAAGTAACACAAGTCAGATTTGAAAAAAATGTCTGTGTCCTAAAGGCCAAAAATGGCTGTGTCCTAAAGGGGTTAAAGGTAATTAAATGTGACAATGTCAATTTTAAGAGTGTTATTAATTGCTAGAATCACATTAATGCAATGGTGGATATCATCTGAGGTTCCCACAATAACTGACTGGGAAAAAAAAGATAATAAAAGGTATAGGGTTTGAAAAAAAAGTATATCAGAGTAAAAATCAAGTTCTCGAATTTGATGCAATATGGAATATGTGGATGGTACATTTTAACTGGTTCCCGACTGCTGGCTGTGTTTTTACGGCCAGCGGTCAGAGTCCTTAAAACCCGAGCCATAGACTTTTTACGGCTCAGGCTTTAACTTGCTGCCCGAGCGATCGGGCAGCTGAATGTCGGATCTCCGGCTGTCAGTGACGGGGACCCTGAGGAGAGGATAGAAGCAGCTTTCGCTGCTTCTGTCTTCTCTGATCACTTGTACACAGCGCTCAATGAACGCTGTGTATAGGAATAGAGGCAGCGGCCGCGCCACTGTCTCTATTGCTCCCGGTGTTCATGTGACTGGTGAAATGATCGCCGGGTGCCGGTAGTGGCAGACTGCTGCTGGGTCTAACTAGACCCAGCACAGCCCTATTAGTGACAATCGTCACTATGAGAGGGCTGATTTCCCCTGTAACTGGGGCTGTTGTGCAACTCCAGTTACAGGGGAAAAGCATGGTGTAAAAGAAAGAAAAATATATATATATATAATTCCCCAAAGGTCTTTTTTGACCTTTGAGGGACAGACCATAGTAATAAAAAAATAAAAGTAAAGTAAAGTGCAAATTTTTTTTATAATAAATACACATAAAATACCCACCCCAAAAAAAAGTTCCCCTCTCGCCAATGATTGTCGTAACGGTAGCCCGGACCCAATTGCCCTAATATAGACATGTAATATATTAAAATTTACGGTAGACAATGACGATCACAAATAAAAGGTCTAAAACTATGTTATTACCAAAAAAAAAAATAGATGAAACGTAAAAAAGCTTATTTTTTTACTATTATTTTAAAAATGTAAAAATAAAAATTCTAAAATAGCAAAAAGGATGTGTATAAAAACGATAAAAAAAGAAACCTGCATTGTCTACGTAAAAAAACATCGCAAAAATCACGTCGTTAGCCCAACAAATAAAAAAGTTATAGCCATTTAAGTAACACGTGCTAAAAAGGGCTAAACGGTGTCTGGTCCTGAAGGCTCAAAATAGCCCGGTCCTGAACTGGTTAAAATATAATTTATTTATTTATATATTTTTTTATTATTTTTATAACAAAAAATTTTAAATGTATTTTTTTTTTTTTCCTTTCCTCTTTAAATAACTGTATAATGGAATAGTTTCTATAATACCAATTCTTGGGTGTTATTTTTTGATAAAATAAAAAAGTGATTTAAAAAAAACCAAGGGGGGAGGGATGATTGGTGCTATCTACAGTGGTCTGTGTGTGGCACTATATACAAGGGGGGCTTTGTGGCACTATATAAAAGAGGGGGCTGTGTGGCTCTATATACAAGAGGGGGGCTGTGTGGCACTATCTACTAAGGGGGCTGAGTGTCACTACCTAGTAGGGAGGCTGTGTGGCACTATATACGATGGGGGAGGAATGTGGCGCTATCTCCAGGGGGTCTGTGTGGCACTATCTGCAGGGGGCTGTGTGTGGCACTATCTACAGTGGCTGTGTGTGGCACTATTTACAGGGGGCTGTATGTGGCGCTATCTACAGGAGGCACAAAGGGGGCATTACTACTGTTGGGGCACAAACTGGGCACAAACAGGGCATGGTTACTGATGGGACACTTTCATTGTGTCGAGCACTGAGGGCTCATTATTACTGTCTGGGGCACTGTGGATTATGAGTTTGTTTAGAGGATGGTATATAGGTGTGGGGGATGTTGGAAAAGCGAGAAACCAACATGTCTGCAGACCAGTTATGGCTGGAATAAGTCGTTACAGTGGTCTGGGCCGGATGGAGAAAAAAAAGGGAAAGTGAATAACCAATCAGAGAAGACATCACCTGTGAGTCACTAGATATAAATGTTCTGTAATCACTTATATGGTCTGCAGAGCTCCTATGTACAACTGGCATCTACTATGTGGTTATGGAGTGGCGGTATTATTCAGTAACAGTATGGGGGTATTGTTCAGTCACTATGTGGTTATGGTGTAGTGGTATTATTCAGTAACAATATGGGGGAATTATTCAGTCACTATGTGGTTATTGTAGCGTCTATGGCCAAGGGCCATTGGGTTTACACACCTCCTGACGCCCGAAGCCATGGATCCGTGAGCGCTGGTCCCCATCTCCTTCCTAGGAGACGCCAGCGCTCACTTCTGCTCTGGTCTGCTTATAAGCTAGAGCTGCGGGGGGTTTATAACCTAATCCGGATTCTTCGGGGTGACGAATGGAAGACGGCATTTAACACCCATGACGGGCAATACAAATACCTAGTGATGCCCTTCGGACTGTGTAACGCTCCCGCAGTATTTCAAGAATTCGTCAATGATATTTTCCAAGATCTCCTCTATATGTGTGTTGTAGTTTATCTCGATGATATTTTGATTTTCTCCCCAGATCTGATGACCCATCAGAGGCATGTCCGTCAGGTTCTTCTGCGACTAAGGGAGAATCGCTTATATGCCAAGTTTGAGAAGTGCGTCTTTGAAAAGAGGTCTCTGCCCTTCCTGGG
This sequence comes from Rhinoderma darwinii, assembly GCF_050947455.1. Lineage (NCBI taxonomy): Eukaryota > Metazoa > Chordata > Amphibia > Anura > Rhinodermatidae > Rhinoderma > Rhinoderma darwinii. Next base: position 544,558,654 of record NC_134687.1, on the reverse strand, counting down.
CTACATAATCTCAGATCAAGGTCTTAAGATGGATCCTGAGAAACTAAAGTCTGTCCTGGAATGGCCACGTCCTCAAGGCCTAAGGGCCATACAGCGGTTCCTGGGATTCGCCAATTTCTACCTGCAGTTTATTGCGAACTTCTCATCTCTGACGGCTCCCATCTCTACCCTTACCAAGAAGGATGTGAACGCCAAGGTATGGACTCCAGAGGCAGACTCCGCATTCATTAGCCTCAAGAAAGCCTTCACTTCAGCTTCGATCCTCCATCACCCTGACGTATCTCAGCAGTTCTCATTGGAGGTGGACGCTTCCTCTGTTGGTGCAGGTGCACTTCTGTTCCAGAGAAGCTCTAAAGAAAAGGCAGTAGTATGTGGCTACTTTTCAGGACTTTTTTCTTCTGTTGAGCGCAATTACTCTATTGGAGATTGGGAGCTACTGGCCATCAAATTGGCTCTGGAGGAGTGGAGACATCTTTTACAGTGCGCAGCTCACCCCATCTTGGTCTACACCAACCACAAGAACCTTACCTACCTCCAGTCCGCTCAACGACTGAATAACCGTCAAGCCAGGTGGTCGCTGTTCTTCACCCGTTTCCAGTTTGTGCTCCACTATGTCCCGCTGACAAGAATGTGAGGGCCGATGCCCTGTCCAGATCGTTTGAGACTAAATACACGGTGGAGTCGCTTCAGACTATCATAGACCCGTCCTGCATTGTCACTGCTAATCCTCTGCAGGTTAGAGACAGCCCTCCTGGGAGGACTTTTTTTCGGTTGGCGGAGAGGAGAATTCCCTGCTGGAGACACAGTTCTAAACTGGCTGGGCACGATGGTGTCCGTAAAACCCGAGACCTGATTGCTCGTCACTTCTGGTGGCCCACGCTACCTAAAGATGTTCTGAAATTTGTCTCTTCTTGCACGGTGTGTGCTTCTAACAAAGTTACTCACTCCAAGCCTGCCGGCCTGCTTCAACCTCTGCCTGTACCCAATGCCCCCTGGCAGCACATTGCGATGGACTTTGTCACAGACCTTCCCCCCTCAGCAGGATGCAACACTGTCTGGGTGGTGGTGGACCGATTCTCTAAGATCAGATACTAGGAGACCCTAGCAATTGGCAGGCATATGTTGAATATAGAAGGAACAAGATGTGCTTAGAGCACATCAAAACCAATTTCCCAATTGCTAAACAGTGTAGTTAAAATATAACTTTTATTATTTTGCTATTAAAGATGTCCATGGGGACATAACACTCAGCACGAACGGTGAAAATTAGTAGCCAATCTTGCTTCAGCACACGCTCTGTATTCACTCGGTCTGCATGTGTTGCCAGACGGAGTGTAAAATACTCAGTTGCCAAGTCTTATGTCAGCAGCTGCAGACTGCCGAACTATAGTGGATACGATATGGTATGCGTGCTCAGATTGCCAAGCAGGTTAGGCTTTTTAAAATAATAGATTTAGCCCCTATTAAATCTATTATTTTAAAAAGCCTAACCTGCTTGGCAATCTGAGCACGCATACCATATCGTATCCACTATAGTTCGGCAGTCTGCAGCTGCTGACATAAGACTTGGCAACTGAGTATTTTACACTCCGTCTGGCAACACATGCAGACCGAGTGAATACAGAGCGTGTGCTGAAGCAAGATTGGCTACTAATTTTAACCGTTCGTGCTGAGTGTTATGTCCCCATGGACATCTTTAATAGCAAAATAATAAAAGTTATATTTTAACTACACTGTTTAGCAATTGGGAAATTGGTTTTGATGTGCTCTAAGCACATCTTGTTCCTTCGATTCTCTAAGATGTCACATTTTATCCCGCTGACCGGCCTACCTTCTGCTCCATCAACTGGCGAGTCCCTTCATTCAACACATCTTTCGCTTGCATGACTTGCCTCTTCACATTGTGTCCGACCAGGGGGTTCAGTTTACCTCAAAGTTCTGGAGAGCCCTCTGTAAACTCCTGGATGTGAGATTGGATTTTTCCTCAGCCTATCACCTCCAGTCCAATAGGCAAGTTCAGAGGATCAAACAGATCATGGAGAATTATCTCCGCCACTTCATCTCTTTACAGCACGATAACTGGGTACAACTTCTTCCATGGGCCGAGTTCTCGAACAACAACCACACAAGTGAATCCACCACTTCCACTCCATTTCACATTGTGTACAGTCAATATCCCAGAGTCGCTCTTCCAGTGTCGATTACATCTCAGGTACCCGCTGCTGACTCTGCATATGAGGACTTTCTGCAAATCTAGCAACAGACCCGGTCCTCTATTTTGCTGGCAGTCGATCGCATGAAGCGAAAGGCAGATACAAAGAGAAAAGAGCTGCCTCAGTATCTTCCGGGTACCAAAGTCTGGGTATCCCCTTGGAATATTCGTTTGAAGGTGCCGTCATACAAGGTTCCTTGGTCCTTTCGAAATTCTGCAACAAATAAACCCTGTCTCCTATAAGCTGCGGCTGCCTCCTATGCTTAGAATCCCCAACTCCTTTCATGTGTCCCTCCTGAAACCAGTGGTTCTGAACCGCTACAGCAAGACTTCTAGTTTCACAGTTGCTGCCAGCGGTTCTTCTGATGTGTTCGAGGTGAGGGAGATCCTGGACTGCAAAAGGGTAGGAGGAAGGACTTTATATTTGGTGGACTGGAGAGGGTTTGGTCCTGAGGAGAGGTCCTGGGTGCCGGAAGAGAACCTCAGTGCTCCTGCTCTCATTAAAAAGTTCCTCTCTCGCTCTGGCCCCAGAAGAGGGGTCGTAAGAGGGGGGATACTGTAGCGTCCATGGCCATGGGCCGTCGGGTTTACTCACCTCCCGATGCCCGTGAGCGCTGTTCCCCATCTGCTTCCTAGGAGACGCCAGCGCTCACTTCCACTCCGGTCTGCTGTGTTTCGTAGGGTTCGCGCGCACGCCCGTGCCCACTCTTAAAGGGCCAGTGCGCGCACCTGTAAAGCAATAATCATTATCAACCACATGATTTCCTGGTCTATAAGAAGGCCCCAGCCCTTCTGATCCTTGCCTGAGCATTTTTAGTTATCCCAAGTCTGTCTTGCAAATTGTCCCTTAGTGTTTCCCGTCCCAGTCCTTAAGCGTACCCTGTTACCTGTTCCTGTATCCCGTGCTGTTCTTGTTCCTGTGCCTACTAGTGTCAGAGTCGTGTCTACTGCACCTGATATCGTTGCCATGTCCAGTGTCTTCTGCCACGTCCAGTGTCTTCTGCCACGTCCAGTGTCTTCTGCTACGTCCAGTGTCTTCTGCCACGTTCAGTGTCCTCTGCCACATTGGATACTGCCCGCCACGTCTGACGCAACCTGCTGCACTGACCTCCATCCGTCCTGAAGCCACAGCCACTGTCTGGACTAGTTCAGGTACCCAAGTGTTACAAACTACTATAGACATTCGTATAGACTGTGACCTGGTCAGCTGCTTCTCCGCTACGGCGGAGCGGCCTAGTGAGTCCACATACCCTGTGACCGTGACAGTTATGGTGTGGCGGTATTATTCAGTAACAGTATGGGGATATTATTCAGTCACTATATGGTTATGGTGTGGCAGTATTATTCAATAACAGTATGGTGGTATTATTTAGTCACTATGTGGTTATGGTGTGGCGGTATTATTTGGACCTTATATTGTGTTATTATTGATAATATTAATCTTATAGAAGTGAGTCATATTTAGTAAAAGTATTGAGATAATATTTCATCTGGTATAGTGGTATGATTTAATAACTGTATATGTATATAGAGCATTTTTTTGGTGTGAGAGGGAGGACATATGCTTTGTGGCTTGCAACACTCCTGGAGAAGCCAGAAATCAGCGATGCAGTTCTCTGCACACCACCTTCTGAATTGACTGTATTATTGATACAGTAAGGGAGTTTTCACATCTACGTCGGGGTTCCCTTGATGGCTTCCGTCAGATTTTTCCATCGGAGGAACCCATCAATGGAAAGGCAAATGGAAACCATAGCTACCGTTTGTATTACCATTGATTTCAGGGGTAATGTTTTTGTTGTAAATGGTTTCCGTTTGTCTCAGTTCTGTAAGGTTTCTGTTTGTTTTTTTTGGCGGAATCAATAGCGCAGTGGACTCCTAGACATTCTATTGAGACCATACACTGCTCGGAGAAATGCAGATCAGAAACAAAGCGACACAGCACTCACCCAAGCCCTTCTGCTGCTTAATTTAAGCAATCGTTGGGGACCCCACCGATCAAAACTTTTGATATTTCACTGTGACTTGTCAAAAGTTATTTTGTAAAGATTAGTTACACTTTAAAGAGAGGTGTGAACATTTTCTATTTGATGTGTTAAAGGTTATGTAAACCTTTTGAAAACTACTTTTTGAGATACAGCCGCTTTGTATCCTGTATACAAAGCAGCTGTATCTAGCACTAAAACCTGTATCCATCAGTTCCGTGGGACTGACGGGTTCAGTGACAGCGGGTTCAGCGTGTCTCTGATAGAGCTATAATTGATCACATCTAAGTTCATATAATACGGCTTTATATTTGAAAAAAATTATTAATAGGACTGTTTGTTTTAAAGTTTTAATAAAAGTTTAAAGACAAAAAGCGTTGTTTAGGCGTCTCACAAGGGCAAAGGGGGTTGAGGGGTTGCATTTTGTGTAAGGGAGAAGGAGGAGGCCCATGTTGTATCAACAGCCCTGGGCCCATGGCACCAGGGCTGCACCACCCCCTCTTGCACTAATTGTACCGGCGTCTATAGCACGCAGATACAATTACATTTATTAGCGTTCCGTGCCCGACCATTCAGCTCCTTCCAATGACGCTTATTGGCAGCGCAAAATGACTTGCCCCACCAATCAGCGCCTTTCAACGACGCTAGCAGCGCGATGACGCTTCCGTTGTAAAAAGGTGCTGATCGGTGGGGCAAATCATTCTGCCCTGCCAATCAGCGCCTTTCAAAGACGCTAGCAGCGTGATGACACCATCACGCTGCTACCGTTTGTTGAAAGGCGCTGATTGACGGGGCAAGTCATTCTGTCCTGCCAATCAGCACCATTCAACGAAGCAGGCGGCGCGATGACGTCATCGCTCCGATTGCATTGTTCAGCCCCAGCAGACTTGCTCAGAAGAGAGCAGGTCTGCATTGCCACCGGACGGTGCGGGAACGGGATCATGTGAGTATGTAAAGTTTTTGTTTATTTGCTAATAAAACTGTGTGTGGCATTATCTACAGGGTGGGCTATATGTAGGGCACTATCTACAGGGGTGGGCTATATGTGGGACACTATATACAGGGTGGGCTATATGCAGGACACTATCTACAGGGGGCTATATGTAGGGCACTGTCTACAGGGGTGGCTGTGTGTGGGACACAGTGTATGGTACTATTATAATCAGGGACACAGTGTTTGGCGCTATTATAATTAATGATGCAGTGTATGGCGCTATTATATTTAGGGGCGTTGAGCATTTTATCTTCGTTTATAGGTGCAGAAATGTTTTAAAAGTGAGAAGCTGAAGACATCTGAGCAAAAAACTTCAGAAATGGGTTGCGGCCGGGAGAAGTCATCATAGAGATCTGGACCGGATGGAAAAGAAAAGAGGCGTCACCGGTGAGTCACTTAATGTAAATGTTTATACTTAGCCTCTAATCAGTAATGTAGTCACTGTATGATCTGCAGCGAGATGATGGGTGGTATGATTTTTTTTTGTGAAACAGCAACTCTCAGCCTATCTTCACCAATGTTCGGGCCATGCTGGGAGCCCATGTTCTGGTGCTGTATATATGTACTGAGCTTGGTCCCTGTGCTGAATTTATATTCTGAGCATGGTTTTGGTGCTGTATATACGTACTTGTCATGCATTCCTTCCTGCTGCTCCCTCGGTCTCCAGGACGTCGAGAGTTACTCGCTCAGGCGTCGCCCGGCCTTGTAGACTGAGGCAGTTTGCAGCCAATAGGGGCTCAGGAGCGTCACGCCAATCAAAGCCTGGCTGATGTTCCTGAGCTCCCGCCCTCTCCTTATTTAGTTCAGCCTGGGGTAGTAGGCCTTTGCCTGTAATTAGAGTTCCCTATCGTGGGGCTTTCCCTTGTTTCAGACTCCCCTGAGCGACTTTCATTTTGACTCCTTTGTGACCTGACCCCGGCTGGACTCCTGACTTTTCTTTGCCTTCTGACTTTTGTTTTTTCCACACTCTCCCGGTTTGACCCTGCCTGTCTGACTCCACCTTTTGCGCCCGCACTTGTCTGTGGCGCAATTGCCCGTCCTGTCCCTCTGTGTCTTCCCAGGTGACCCTTTGTTATTTCATACTGTCTCTGTCTAATCCGTTTGTCAGTTTCACTGGTACTAGTATAGGGAACGCCGCCCAGTTGTGCGCCGTTATTTAGGTCGGGTCGTACAAGTAGGTGGGGACAGAGGTTTGGGAAGAACAGGGACTTCACTGTTTATTGTGTATTTGTTTGTGACAGAATTACAGGCCCTTTACCCGCTCTTCCCTGTTGTCTGGCTTTGTTTGCCTTGGAGCCCTTGGTAGTGTTAACAGAGCAAATGCAGGATGTCACCCTATTGGTGCAGGATCTGGTCGAGAGAGTCTACCAGCAGGAGCATGCCCTGCAGGTGGCCGCCCCTGTGTTACCCGTGGTAGCCTACCCCTCCCGCACCTGTGCTGGAACCCTAAATCCAGTTACCCAATCGTTTATCTGGCGATCAAAAAATGTTTGCATCTTTTCGTGATAGCTGCATGCTTTATTTTCAGTTACAGCCCCATTCTTCTGGCTCTGAGTCTCAACGTGTGGAGATCATCATATCCTATCTGCTGAGGGACCCCCAGGATTGGGCATTTTCCTTATCTCTCACTAGTCCCCAATGCTCCTCTGTCGACACTTTCTTTTCCGCCCTGGGATATCTCTATGACGAACCCAACAGGACAGCGTTCGCTGAAACTCAGTTAGGGGGACTTCGTCAGGGTAAGAGGCCGGTAGAGGAGTACTGCTCTGAGTTTAGGAAGTGGTCAGTGGAATCTACCTGGCGTGACTCAGCCCTGAAGTACCACTTCAGGCTAGGACTGACTGTTGCCCTGGAAGACCTGCCAATAGGTTATCCCCCCTCCTACGACTCCCTAGATCAGCTCATGAATCTTACTGTCCGTCTCGACCGACGAATCCGGGAGCGCCGGCAGGAACGGTCTGGTCCTCCTACTCCAGTCGATCCTCCTAGGTCTCGAGCTGTCCCAGTGCCATCTTCTTCAGCTGACTACCAGGAGGAACAGATGGAGATAGGGATCACAGGAGATCCGACAGTTTGCAGGGCGTTCCGCCGCAAAAATGCCTTATGCTTCTACTTTGGAGGTGCAGACCATCTATTCAGTGCCTGTCCGAAACGCAAAAAAAGAAGACTCTGGAAAACTTCCATGCCTAAGTGGTCATCGGGGAGGTCACTTAGGTGCACAGGTATTTCCTGTTCGTTTTAATAAGGTCTTGTTGCCAGTCCAGGTGTCATTATTGGGCAAGACTGGGATAGGTCCTGCGTTTGTGGACTCAGAGTCCGTTGCCAATTTTATTTCCCACAGTTTTGCTTTGTCGATTGGTTTACCCCTTATTGATTTGTCTGTTCCTATTCCCCTGCTAGGGGTAGACTCCTCCCCGTTAGCTTGCGGGCACTTTTTCCAGTCTACCCCTGTGTTTTGTTTAAAGATTGGTTCAATTCACTTGGAGGAATGTACAATTTTGTCCTAAAGGGGCTACCCACCGAGATTTTATTAGGTCTCCGGTCTCCCCTGGTTGCGCAAGCATAACCCCATCTTAGATTGGGTGACGGGGGAACTTGTTACTTGAGGTAAGAAGTGTTTGTCATCTTGTATGTCCACCTTAAAGGTCAGTCTCGTTGAGGAGGGGAACACTCTTCCTGAATTTATTCAGGACTTCAGTGACGTCTTTTCTAAAAAAGCCTCTGAAGACTTACCTCCTCATCGAGTACACGATTGCGCAGTCGACCTGGTACCTGGAGCCAAGCTTCCCAAAGGTAGAATCTTTAATCTATCTTGCCCTGACCGTGAAGCGATGAGGGAGTATATCCAGGAGAGCCTGGCCAAGGGGTACATCCGCCCCTCCTCATCACCTGTAGGTGCTGGTTTTTTCTTTGTGGGGAAGAAAGATGGGGGGCTCCGACCCTGTGTCGACTACCGTCAACTTAACAATATTACCATAAAGAACCAACACCCACTTCCGCTCATCCCCGATCTCTTTAATCAGGTTCAGGGGGCCCAATGTTTCTCTAAGTTTGACCTGCAGGGGGCCTATAAACTGATTAGAGTTCATAAGGGGGATGAGTGGAAGACTGCCTTTAACACCCCCAAAGGGCACTTTGAGTACCGGGTGATGCCCTTCGGTCTATGTAATGTGCCAGCTGTGTTCCAGACTTTTGTAAATGATCATTTTAGAGACTATATGGGGCTCTTCTTGGTGGTATACTTGGATGACATTTTGTTGTTTTCCAAAGACTGGGACTCGAACATCGCACATGTCAGGACTGTCCTCCACATTCTCAGGGAGAATAATTTGTTTGCTAAATTTGAAAAATGTATTTTTGGTACTCAAGAGATGCCTTTCTTGGGACACATCCTTACCCCTGAGGATTTCCGCATGGATCCTGCCAAGGTCCAGGCGGTATCTGAATGGGTCCGGCCTGCTTCCCTGAAAGCCCTCCAAAGGTTTTTAGGGTTCGCAAATTACTACAGACGTTTTATCCAAAAATTTTCAGTAATCGCCAAACCCCTTACCGACCTCACCCACAAAGGTGCAGATTTCCTCCACTGGTCTCTGGAGGCGGTCCGAGCCCTCGAGCTCCTTAAGGGGTGCTTTTCCTCCACCGCAGTACTAATCCAATCGGATCAAACTCAACCCTTTATTGTGGAGGTGGATGTTTCCGAGGTGGGTGTGGGAGCAGTATTGTCTCAGGGTCCTAATTCTCACACTCACCTCCGACCCTGTGCCTTCTTTTTCCGTAAGTTCTCTCCCACTGAGCAAAATTACGATGTGGGTAATCGGGAACTGCTGGCCATCAAATGGGCTTTGGAGGAATGGCGCAATTTTCTCAAAGGGGCAAGACATCGGGTCACGGTCCTCACTAACCATAAAAATTTGGTCTTTTTAGAATCCGCCAAAAGACTCAACCCTAGACAGGCTAGATGGTCTCTATTTTTTATTAGGTTCAATATTGTTGTTACCTACAGGCCTGGTTCAAAGAATATTAAAGCGGATGCTCTGTCCCATAGTTTTCTGGCCACCCCTCCGCCTGAGACCAAAACCTGAAGGAGTATTGCTTCCAGGTGCGGTATTGGCAACCGTAGACTCTGACCTGACCACAGAGGTCACGGCCAGCCAGGACTCTGCCCCTGAAGCCCTTCCAGAGGGCAAACTGTTTGTACCCCTACACCTCAGGCTGAGACTCCTCCAGGAGTGTCATGACTCAGTCCTGTCAGGTCACCCAGGCATCTCTGGTACCAGGGACCTTGTCACCTGTGGTTTCTGGTGGCCGGGGCTGCTACGCGATGTCTGAGCCTACGATGTCTGCGCCCGGTCTAAAACTCCCAGATCCCGACCTGCAGGCTTGCTGTGTCCTTTGCCGGTGACCCAAGGACCCTGGACTCATCTAGCCATGGATTTTATAACTCATCCCAGGGCAGGTCGGTGATCTGGGTAGTGGTAGACCGGTTTAGTAAAATGGCCCACTTCATTCCCCTGAAGAAATTGCCCAATGCCAAAGAGCTAGTTAACCTCTTTATTAAACATATTTTACGTTTGCACGGGGTACCTGTTATCATCGTTTCTGACAGGGGGGTCCAATTTGTATTGTTGTTTTGTAGGGCATTCTGCAAGCAGTTACGACTAGACTTGTCCTTTTCATCGGCCTTCCATCCAGAAACTAATGGCCAGACTGAGAGGACCAATCAGTCTCTGGAACAGTATCTCAGATGCTTCGTGGCCGAAGCTCAGGATAAATGGTTCAGGTTTTTGGCCCTTGCGGAATTTGCCATCAATAATCACATCAGCACATCGTCAGGAGTTTCTCCATTCTTTGCTAATTATGGTTTTACTGCCCGGTTTTCTTCATTTTTCCCATGTGTATCAGATAATCCTGAAGTGGAGCTTCTCACTGGGAACTTCAGGGTCATCTCGGACCTGGTCCAGAGTAATCTGAGGGAAGCCCAGGACAGCAAGCGGCTTCAAACCAATAGAAGGCGTTCGGCCAATCCTGATTTCTTGGTGGGAGATCGGGTTTGGTTATCTTCCAAGAACCTCCGCCTGGGGTTACCCTCCAGAAAGTTCGCCCCCAGGTATACTACCGTTCAAAAGTTTAGGATCACTTAGAAATCTCCTTATTTTTGCAAGAAAAGCACAGTTTTTTTCAATGAAGATAACATTAAATTAATCAGAAATACACTCTATACATTGTTAATGTGCTAAATGACTATTCTAGCTGCAAATGTCTGGTTTTTAATGCAATATCTACATAGGTGTATAGAGGCCCATTTCCAGCAACCATCACTCCAGTGTTCTAATAGTACATTGTGTTTGCTAACTGTGTTAGAAGGCTAATGGATGATTAGAAAACACTTAAAAAACCCTTGTGCAATTATGTTAGCACCGCTGTAAACAGTTTTACTGTTTAGAGGAGCTATAAAACTGACCTTCCTTTGAGCTAGTTGAGAATCTGGAGCATTACATTTGTGGGTTCGATTAAACTCTCAAAATGGCTAGAAAAAGAGAGCTTTCATGTGAAACTCGACAGTCTATTCTTGTTCTTAGAAATGAAGGCTATTCCATGTGAGAAATTGCCAAGAAACTGAAGATTTCCTACAACGGTGTGTACTACTCCCTTCAGAGGACAGGACAAACAGGCTCTAACCAGAGTAGAAAGAGAAGTGGGAGGCTCCGCTGCACAACTGAGCAGCAAGACAAGTACATTAGAGTCTCTAGTTTGAGAAATAGACGCCTCACAGGTCCTCAACTGGCAGTTTCATTAAATAGTACCCGCAAAACGCCAGTGTCAACGTCTACAGTGAAGAGGCGACTCTGGGATGCTTGCCTTCAGGGCAGAGTGGTAACGAAAAAGCCATATCTGAGACTGGCTAATAAAAGGAAAAGATTAATATGGGCAAAAGCACACAGACATTGGACAGAGGTAGATTGGAAAAAAGTGTTATGGACAGACGAATCGAAGTTTGAGGTGTTTGGATCACACAGAAGAACATTTGTGAGTCACAGAACAACTGAAAAGATGCTGGAAGAGTGCCTGACGCCATCTGTCAAGCATGGTGGAGGTAATGTGATGGTCTGGGGTTGCTTTGGTGCTGGTAAAGTGGGAGATTTGTACAAGGTAAAAGGGATTTTGAATAAGGAAGGCTATCACTCTATTTTGCAATGCCATGCCATACCCTGTGGACAGCGCTTGATTGGAGCCAATTTCATCCTACAACAGGACAATGACCCAAAGCACACCTCCAAATTATGCAAGAACTATTTAGGGAAGAAGCAGGCAGCTGGTATTCTATCTGTAATGGAGTGGCCAGCGCAGTCACCAGATCTCAACCCCATAGAGCTGTTGTGGGAGCAGCTTGACCGTATGGTACGCAAGAAGTGCCCATCAAGCCAATCTAACTTGTGGGAGGGGCTTCTGGAAGCATGGGGTGAAATTTCTCCCGATTACCTCAGCAAATTAACAGCTAGAATGCCAAAGATCTGCAATGCTGTAATTGCTGCATATGGAGCATTCTTTGACGAAAGCAAAGTTTGAAGGAGAAAATTATTATTTGAAATAAAAATCATTATTTCTAACCTTGTCAATGTCTTGACTATATTTTCTAGTCATTTTGCAACTTATTTGATAAATATAAGTGTGAGTTTTCATGGAAAACACAAAATTGTCTGGGTGACCCCAAACTTTTGAACGTTAGTGTACATCGGTCATTATGAGGTCAAGGAGAGGATAAACCCGGTCTCCTTCCACTTAAAATTGCCCCCCTCCTTCTGCATCGATGATGTGTTTCATTCCTCACTTCTTAAGAGATTTGTTCCCCCCCATTCTTCCCAATAGGGAAACCTCCCATCCCAGTATTGATACCCGAGGGACAGGAGTTTGAGGTGGCCAGGTTACTGGACAGTAGAAAGGTTCAGGGGTCTATCCAGTACCTGGTCCATTAGAAAGGATATGGTCCAGAGTAGAGGACTTGGGTCCTAGTCCGAGATATCCACGCTCGGACCCTTATAAAAAACTTTCATACAACATTTCCGAATAAACCTGGTTCGGGGGTGGAGGGTCCAGTGGCCCCTCGTAAAAGAGGGGTACTTTCACGTACTCCCTTCCTGCTGCTCCCTCGGTCTCCAGGACATCAAGAGTTACTCGCTCGGGCGTCGCACAGCCTGGCAGACTGAGACAGTTTGCAGCCAATAGGAGCTGGCTGATGTTCCTGAGCTCCTGCCCTCTCCTTATTTAGTTCAGCCTGGGGTACTAGGCCTTTGCCTGTAATTAGAGTTACCTAGCCTGGTGTTTTCCCTTGTTTCAGACTCCCCTGAGTGACTTGCATTTTGACTCCTTTGTGACCTGACCCCGGCTGGACTACTGACTTTCCTTTGCCTTCTGACTTAGGTTTTTTCCGCACTCTCCCGGTTTGACCCTGCCTGCCTGACTCCGCCTTTTGTGCCCGGACTAGTCTGTGGCGCAATTGCCCTGCCTCTACCTCCGTTTACTTCCCAGGTTAACCTTTGTTATTTTGAACTGTCTCAGTCTTATCCATTTGTCAGTTTCACTGGTAGGGAACGCCGCCCAGTTGTGTGCCGTCGTTTAGGTCGGGTCGTACAAGTAGGTAGGAACAGAGGTTTGGCAAGAACAGGGACCTCACTGTTTACTGTGTATTTGTTCGTGACAGTACTGAGCTTGGTTTTGGGGCTATATATATATGTATATATATATATATATATATATATACACGGAGCTTGGTTCGGGTGCTGTTTATATATGTTCTTAGCTTTCTTCTGTTGCTGTATATATGTAGTGAGCTTAGTTTTGGTGCTGTATATATGTACTGAGCTTTGTTGTGGTGCAGTATATATGTACTGAGCTTTGTTCTGGTGCTGTATATATATACTGAACTTTGTTTTGGTGCTGTTTATATGTACTGAGCTTGGTTCGGGTGTTGTGTATATATATATATATATGTACTGAACTTGGTTCTGGTGCTGTATATATGTACTGAGCTTGGTTCGGGTGCTGTATATATGTATTGAACTTAGTTCTTGTGCTGTATATATGTCAGGGCTTGGTTCTGGAGCTGTAATTATATAGGATATATGTATATTATCAAAATTGCAGGGCAGATGAAGTTGTTTTTAATTCATTGTATATTTAATGGGAACCTGTCTGGTAGTTTTAGGCGGGATTCACACAACAGGGTTTCCCGGCCGGGTGCCGGCCGTTCATAAATCGGCCGGCACCCGGCTGCATTAGGAATAATAGACCCCTAATGGGGCTATTCACACGACCGATTTTTTGACGGCCGGGAAAACCGGCCGTCAAAAAATAGGACATGCTCTATGCCCGGCCGCCCGGCTCCCATAGAAGTCTATGGGGCCGGGTAATACACGGCCATCACCGGAATGTGTCCCGAGTGATGGCCGTGTCTACCGTCGCTCGCGCACTCTCTCTCCTCCTCCTCACAGTGCAGAGTGCATGTGAGGAGGAGGAGGAGGGTCTTTTATTGCTCGCTGTAGGAGTCGGGGATTGGGGATTCCGCTACAGGAGAAGTGCGTGACTACACTGTCCATATATGGACACAGCGAAGTCACTCACTTCTGCAGCGGAATCCCCGACTCTATGGCCGGGGATTCCGCTACAGGAGAAGTGAGTGACTACACTGTCCATATATGGACACAGCGAAGTCACTCACTTCTGCAGCGGAATCCCCGACTCTATGGCCAGGGATTCCGCTACAGGAGAAGTGCGTGACTACACTGTCCATATATGGACACAGCGATGTCACTCACTTCTGCAGCGGAATCCCCGACTCTATGGCCAGGGATTCCGCTACAGGAGAAGTGAGTGACTACACTGTCCATATATGGACACAGCGAAGTCACTCACTTCTGCAGCGGAATCCCCGACTCTATGGCCGGGGATGCTGCTACAGGAGATGTGAGTGACTACACTGTCCATATATGGACACAGCGAAGTCACTCACTTCTGCAGCGAAATCCCCGACTCTATGGCCGGGGATTCCGCTACAGGAGAAGTGAGTGACTACACTGTCCATATATGGACACAGTGACGTCACTCACTTCTGAAGCGGAATTCCCGACCTTTGGCAGGGAATTCCTCTTCAGGAGAAGTCAGTGACTACACTGTCCATATATGGACATTGAAGTCAGTGACTTCTCCTGGAAGGGGGGGGGGTGGGTGCAACCTACAGGGGACTGTGTGGCATCACCTACAGGGGGCAGGGTGGCATCACCTACAGGGGGCAGTGTGGGTGGCATCACCTACAGGGGGCAGGGTGGGTGGCATCACCTACAGGGGGCAGGGTGGGTGGCATCACCTACAGGGGGCTGGGTGGCATCACCTACAGGGGGCATGGTGGCATTGCCTACAGGGGGCAGGGTGGCATCACCTACAGGGGGCAGGGTGGGTGGCATCACCTACAGGGGGCAGGGTGGGTGGCATCACCTACAGGGGCAGGGTGGGTGGCATCGCCTACAGGGGGCAGGGTGGCATCGCCTACAGGGGGCAGGGTGGCATCGCCTACAGGGGGTTTGGTGGCATCGCCTACAGGGGGCTTGGTGGCATCACCTACAGGGGGCTTGGTGGCATTACATACAGGGGACTTGGTGGCATTACCTACAGGGGACTTGGTGACATTACCTACAGGGGACTTGATGGCATTACCTACGGGGGCTGGGTGGCATTACCTGCAGGGGACAGGGTGGCATCGCCTGCAGGGTGCTGTGTGGCATCGCCTGCAGGGGGCTGTGTGGCATCACCTACAGGGGGCTGTGTGGCATCACCTACAGGGGGCTGGGTGGCATTACCTACCAGGGGGGCTGTGGCATTATCTACAAAGGGCTGTGTGTGGCAACAAATTTAAATGAAATTCATACGATTTTAAAACGGACAGGGAAAAAAACGGATGCAAATCGGGTCCAAATCGGCCGGTAAAAATGGCAACTCGGCCCGGAACGGAATTGGAACGGATGCAAAACGGATGCAAACCGGCCGGGAAAATCGGCCAAAAACGGCCGATTTTCCCGGCCGACACTCGGACCCTGTCGTGTGAATGAGGCCTTACCCACTTGAACCGACACCATGCTGTAATACAGTACATGACCTGACAATATTTCCAAACATTGCCCTGTATGTTTTTTTCAGATGCAGCAAAATCTATAAAATTAACTTTTAAAATGGCACACATTATTTGCGAATTACTCATTAAAATGTTATGGGGCAGTGCCGCTATCCTGAAGAGTCACCTAGTCCTGCCTCCAAACTCACCTTTCCATGTTTGATTGACATCCCCCTGACTGATCCAACTTTATCTGATGCGCCATTGCCTTGTACTACTTTGGCATGCACCGTGCAGCGAGGGGAATACAAGGCAATGGTGCATCCGCAAGAGTTTGAGGAGGCTGGTAGTGATGTACAACAGCCAGGAGGATGTCAATCAAAATCTGGGGGGTGCCATTTAAATTTTCGCCTCAGGCAGCAGAAAAGCTAGAATCGGCCTTGCATAGTACACTTAATCCGCCATGTTAAAAGTGTAACCCAAGCAGAAAATTATATTCACCTCACATTCTGAAAATAAAAGTTCAGAATGAGCAGAGTTCATTCATACCATTTATGCTGATGTCTACATGCACATGTATTTAAAAAATCATCAGATTTTAGAGACCAAAATCTGTTTTTAAGCTAAATTTAAAGAAAAAAAATAATCTATAAAATACAAGAGTTGCAGAGTTTCACACCTTAAAAGTAAGTGCCTATATATTTCCTGAAAGCATACAACCTGACGATTGCAATTGTCTTGCCATGCTGTTGCCAGTCATGTTCACCTTCAAGTAGCCTTCAAGTAAATTTGTTCCAAACAGAAATTGTTACAAAAAAAAAAAATGCATTATAACATTCACACACACACAAAACTCACACACAAGCAGAGGTTAAGGGCGGATTCAGACGAACGTGAGCGGTTTGCGCGTGCACAAAACGCTGCGTTTTGCGCGCGGGGCAGCAGCGTGTCAGCTCCGTGTGTCCTGTTCATATGGATGTGCGGCTGCGTGCTTTTCGCGCAGCCGCCATCATTATGGCACTCCGTTTGGATGTTTGTAAACAGAAAAGCACGTGGTGCTTTTCTGTTTACATTCATTCTTTTACTGCTGTTGTGCGAATAACGCTTGTCCCACGGAAGTGCTTCCGTGGGGCATGCGTGATTTTCACGCACCCATTGACTTCAATGGGTGCGTGATGCGCGAAAAACGCCGAAATATAGAACATGTCGTGAGTTTTACGCAGCGGACTCACGCTGCGCAAAACTCACGGACTGTCTGCACTGCCCCATAGACTTGTTTAGGTCCATGCGACCCGCGTGAATACCACGCGGGCTGCACTGACGAAAATCACGTTCGTCTGAATCCGCCCTAACACACATAAACAATGTAAAAATAACAGACCAACGTGTGGAAAGATCATATCTACCACAAGGGTCTACATCAACAAGAGCTTGTGCTTTAAAAAACGCTGAAACAGTGGCCATGCAATATTTGGCCATCATCCACAAATGTGTTAAAAATGTATACTGCATATGACAGACAGCTACTATGCTACTAAAATCTACATTTTTTGAGAGCGCACAGTATACCTTCTCCAAAAGTACAATTCAAAGCATACCTAACGTTTCAAAATAAGCTGTCATATGTGTGTACATGGGAAATAACACTTAAATTTGGCATTTTTAGCAGTTTTCCCCGCTGCAGTCTCTATTTCTAATTCTCACTTGTCTCTGAGCTAGTGGGTGGAGCCTAAAAGCTATCATGTTTTCTAGACACTGAACACATAGAAGAGAAGGATCCTGCTCTCCATTTCCATCATATTATATACTAGTAGAAGCTGCAGCAGCATTAAGAACAGTACGCAGCGATTATGAGCAGTGTACCTGATAATCCAGCACTGGGGTGAGATATAACAATTACAGCACATCTGTCTGCGTCTTTTTTACTCTGCTCCTGCTCCCCTTCCGCTCTCCATAGATCTCTATTGGCAGCATGTCTGTGTCTTTCTCTCCTTGCTCTCTCCTCCTGAACCACCTCCCGTCTTAATAGACTTCTATGGGCAATGTTCCTGTGTCTCTTTTTGTTTTCTCTCCCTGCTCTCTCCTCCTACTTTCCCCTCCATTCTCCATAGACGTGTATTGGCAGGCAGTGAAGAGACACACCCCTACATTCTGCTATCTATCTATAACTAGGGACTTGTTTTGCTTTCCACACCTATCCATTTCGCAGAGGTAGAAAGCAGAAGGAACAGGAAGGGAGCCATCTAGTGACAGTAACTTCACACAGAATTTGCATGGTTAACCCTTTAATGACATGGCCAATTTGAGTTTTTTCATTTTTGTTTTTTCCTACCCACCTTCCAAAAGCCATAACTCTTTTATTTCTTCATCGACATAGCCGTATGATGGCTTGTTTTTTCCAGGACAGTTGTAATTTTTAATGGCACCATTTATTGTACCACATAATGTACTGGGAAGCTGAAAAAAATTATTTGTTAGGTGAAATGGGTAAAAAATAGCGATTACACAATTTTTTGAGGGGTTTTGTTTTTACGGTGTCCATCAGGCCGTAAAAACTCCATATTCACCTTATTCTATAGGTTGATACGATTACGGCAAAACCAAATTTATATGTTTTGTTTTTTGTTTTCCCACTTTTAGAAAAATAAAACTATTATCGTATAAGTATATCGTGATCACTGGCGTAGCTATAGGGGTCGCAGCGGTCGCAATTGCGACCGGGCCCCGAAGCCAGGGGGGCCCACGGCCCCCCGCACCACATCAATAAAAAGTTACTATAGTAACTCGGGCCGCGGGCCCCTGTTACTATAGTAATATACTTTACTTACCTTCCTGGTTCCGGATCGCAGCGGAGGTCCTGACGTCAAGCGCTGTGCGCAGCGCATGACGTCACAGCGCTATGCCGCCGCGCACAGCATCGAGACTACAGAACTCCCGCCGCGGCCGAAGAGGAAGGTAAGGTTAGCCCTGACTGGCGGGGTCTGACTCCCGGGACCCGCCAATCAGCTGTTTTGAAGGGGCCGCAGCACTCGTACGAGAGCTGCTCCCCTTCATTCCTGTCACTTCATTCCGGTCACACTGTGAATCGGTGTCGGCGATTCACAGTGTGAGCGAGTAGTGAAATGAAGGGGAGGCAGCTCTCGTACGAGTGCTGCGGCCCCTTCAAAACAGCTGATTTGCGGGTCCCGGGCGACACATCAGCTATTGATGGCCTATCCTGTGGATAGGCCATCAATGTTTAGGGACTGCACAACCCCTAAGCCTACGATGTATCAGGTTTAGGGGGCCCATGAGACAGGATCACAGATTGTGTGATCCTGTCTGCTGGGCCCTGTATCTAAGCCAATCACATGGTAGGCTTAGATACATGGCCCATGCGTGATCCTGTCTGCTGGGCCCTGTATCTAAGCCTACCACACTGTAGGTTTAGATACAGGGCCCCAGCACACACTAATCTTATACTGTATAAGATTACTGTCTGCTGGACCCTGTATCTAAGCCTACCTTGTGGTAGGCTTAGATACAGGGTCCCACAGACAGTATCACACATGGGCCCTGTATCTAAGCCTTAGGGTATGTGCACAGACACTAATTATGTCCGTAATTGACGGACGTATTTCGGCCGCAAGTACCGGACCGAACACAGTGCAGGGAGCCGGGCTCCTAGCATTATAGTTATGTACGATGCTAGGAGTCCCTGGCTCGCTGCAGGACAACTGTCCCATACTGTAAACATGTTTTCAGTACGGGACAGTTGTCCGGCAGCGAGGCAGGGACTCCTAGCGTCGTACATAAGTATGATGCTAGGAGCCTGGCTCCCTGCACTGTGTTTGGTCCGGGACTTGCGGCCGAAATACGTCCGTCAATTACGGACGTAATTAGTGTGTGTGAACATACCCTAACACACGTGTTACTAATCATTTTTTGTGTGTTTTCTTACAGGTTCGGTCGTTGGACTACGGCGGATTCCAGGACTACTTCGATGACAGCTTTTTTTTTTATTAATAAAATGGTTAATGAGGGCTGTGTGGGTTTTTTTTTTATTTCAATAAAATATTTTTTCTATGACTTTGTGGTTTTTTTTTTAAACTATATTACTACCGCCTTAGTAATGGCCGCCGGCTGATTGACAGCATCCATTGCTAAGGCGGGGCTTAGTGTTAGCAGGTACAGAGGCTAACACTAACCCCCATTATTACCCCGTTACCCACCACCACCAGGGGTGCTGGGAAGAGCCGGGTACCATCCAGTACTTGACCATCTGTAGTGATGGTTGGCCACTGGGGTGGCCGCAGGCTGGTATTATCAGGAGGGGAAAGGTCAAAAACAGTGGCCCTTCCCATCCTGGTAATGCTGCCTGCTGCTGCTTTATTGTATCTGGCTGGTTATGAAAATGGGAGGGACCCCACGTCATTTAAAATAAAAAATAATTGGAAAGAACGATGTCGGGTCCCCCCCAATTTTCATAACCAGCCAGATACAACACAGCAGCAGCAGGCAGCATTACAAGGGTGGGAGGGCCACTGTTTTTGGCCTTCCCCAGCCTAATACTACCAGCCTGCGGCCACCCCGGTGCCTGCCCGTCACTACAGATGGTCGGGTACTGGTTTGTACCCGGCTCTTCCCAGTACCCCTGGTGGCGGTGGGTACCGGGGTAATAATGGGGGTTAGTGTAGCCTCTGCACCGGCTAACATTAAGCCTTGCCTTAGTAATGGAGGTTGTCAATCAGCTGGCGGCCATTACTAAGGCGGTAGTAATAAAGTTTAAAAAGATACAAGCACATAGAAAAAATATTTTATTGAAATAAAAAAACACAACCCTCATTAACCATTTTATTGAGAATAAAAAAAACGCCGTCATTGAAGTCCTCAAATCCGAAGTCCAACAACCGAACCTGTAAAAAAAACACAAACACAAAAATAATCAGTAACACATAAAGAAGCAAAATTATTATTCTTACCTATCCTGGGTCCAGCGCTGGAGCCGCAATGTCAGCGAGCTGGGCCCTGTATCTAATCCTATCATGTGTGATACAGTCTGCTGAGCTGTGTATCTAATCCAATCATGTATGATACTGTCTGCTGGGCCCTATATCTAATCCGATCATGTGTGATACTGTCTGCTGAGCCACTGTATCTAATCCTATCATGTGTGATACTGTCTGCTGAGCCACTGTATCTAATCCTATCATGTGTGGTACTGTCTGCTGAGCCACTGTATCTAATCCTATCATGTGTGATACTGTCTGCTGAGCCACTGTATCTAATCCTATCATGTGTGGTACTGTCTGCTGAGCCACTGTATCTAATCCTATCATGTGTGGTACTGTCTGCTGAGCCACTGTATCTAATCCTATCATGTGTGATACTGTGCTGGGCCACTGTATCTAATCCTATCATGTGTGATACTGTCTGCTGAGCTGTGTATCTAATCCTATCATGTGTGATACTGCCTTCTGAGCCACTGTATCTAATCCTATCATGTGTGATACTGTCTGCTCAGCCACTGTATCTAATCCTATCCATAGTTTATAGGGTCGTAGTGCTATAGATATGCTATGCTGTCTCATATACACACTTTTTTTTTGGGCGGACACATATGTATTGGGGCTATTTCCCGGACATTTTAAGCCCTGAGGGTATGTTCACACGGCAGCGTCCGTTACGGCTGAAATTACTGTGCTGTTTTCAGGAGAAAACAGCACCGTAATTTCAGCCGTAATGGCATGTGGAGGCGTCTTTTGCTGCGTCCATTACGGAAGTAACTGAAGCTGGTTTTCCATGGAGTCCATGGAAAACGGCTCCATTTACGTCTGAAGAAGTGACAGGCACTTTTTTACGCGCCGCCTTTTGACAGCGACGCGTAAAAAAAAATGACCGTCGGCACAGAACATCGTAAGACCCATTCAAATGAATGGGCAGATGTTTGCCGACGCTTTTGAGCCGCATTTTCGGACGTAATTCAATGCTAAAACGCCCTAATTACGTCCGTAAATAGTGTGTGTGAACCCAGCCTTAGTGACGCCCCCGGCTGCTAGTGCTGCATTGTTGGGTCACTTAGGAGACCCAGCGATGCAGCTGAAAGCGGACCGTCGGCCATGAGAAGTTTGCGGGGGGGGGGGGCCCAGTAAGAATTTTTGCATCGGGGCCCATGAGCCTCTAGCTACGCCCCTGATCGTGATGCTAACAGTCTCCCGCGAAGCCCTGCCAGAGGCAGGGCTTCAAAAGAGAAGACAAAGATGGCAGACCTGGGGCCTTCATTAGGCCCCTAGGCTGCCATGACAACCATTGGCACCCCCTGATGTTGTCCTGGGGGGCAAAGACGTGTTGGAAGGGGGCGACCCCGTGATTCTTACAATTTAAATGGTGCGGTCGCGATTGGCCGCGGCATTTAAGGTGTTAAACGGACAAAATCAAAGTGATCTTTGATTCTGCCCGTTGCAGTGAGGTGTCAGCTGTATAGTGAGGTGCCCACTCCATACTTCCCCTTAACGGCTGTCACAAACTAGTACATGGCATGTCGTTAAGGGGTTAAAACAACTACATTTTAATAGTATACAAATTACAATGTTGATATTTATCAGGTATACTATAAGATCAGCATAATTTGTTTGAAAAGTTAGTGTCCATTTAATAATTAATACACACAACCACTTTCACACAACTTTGCATCAGTGATTATAAGGGTATGTTCACACGACCTATTTTCGGCCGTTTTTCGGGCCCTAAACGGACAAAATACAGACGACAAATCGGAAGCAGATTTCAATGGAAAAACGGTGTTCTGTTCTGATGGAGCATTTTTCGCGGCGTTTTTTTACGCGTAAAAAAATGGCCGCGAAAAAGAAGTGCAGGACACTTCTTGGGACGTTTTTCGAGCCGTTTTCCATATGCTCTATTGAAAAAAGCTCCAAAAACACACACAAAAAACGCCTGAAAATCAGGAGCTGTTTTCTCTTGAAAACAGCTCCGTATTTTGGGACGTTTTTGACTCTGCGTGTGAACATACCCTAAGCGAACATTGCATGAAAATGTAACTTTGGAAAAAGATGTGTACTCAAGTAGACCCCATATGCATACAAAATGTACTCTGCAAAGAACTTTAAGATGTGAGGAATTGATGCATAGCACACATGTCTATGTTCTACGGTCGCCGACAGCCACGGCCCTTAAAAAACGAAAAGTAGGACATGCTCCATAATTCCCGGCACGGTTCTAAGGCACGGACACCTATCCGGAGCGGTACGGAAAGGTGTCCATGGCCAATAGAACTGGGCAGGTCCGTAATTGCGGACCGTATTGCGGTTCGGGATTACAGAGTTTTTTTTAGGGTCGTTTGTATGGGGCCTAAGGCTGTGTTTATATGTCGCGGTTTTTGACTCAATGTTTTTAAAAATTGAACCATAACCGCTCCTTTTTGTGAGAACATTCTGATTAATTAAAGATTAATTGGACGCAATGTGCTAAGACAGCCCAACTAATCAATAATTGCAATTTCCTAAATGTAATCTTATAGGTTAACTAATACTTAATATTTTAGTGGAACTAGTTGGAAACGATGGTCTGTGGTGACTGTCAATTAATGAAAATATATTTTCTGAGTGACGGAAATCTTTTCCATCCATCAGAAATTAGGGGGGATTCACACGAACGTGTATTCGGTCCGTGCGGGCCGCGTGGTTTTCACACGCCACGCACAGACCAATACAAGTCTATGGGGCAGTACAGACAGTCCGTGCTTTTTGCGCAGCGTTTGTCAGCTGCGCAAAAAACGCGACATGTTCAATATCTCCGCGTATTTCGCGCATCACGCACCCATTGAAGTCAATGGGTGCGTGAAAACCACGCAGGTCGCACGGAAGCACTTCCGTGCGTGCCGACTGAAACAGCGCACCAGCTGTCAAAAGGATGAATGTAAACAGAAAAGCACCACGTGCTTTTCTGTTTCCAAACATCCAAACGGAGTGTCTTTTTAGATGAGCGAACCCGGACAACCGAACCGAACTTCACCGGGTTCGGCCGAACTCGTTTTGGCCGAACCCGGCAAAAAAATTTCCGGTACGCGACATCAGGAGATAGTCACTGTCCAGGGTGCTGAAAGAGTTAAACTGTTTCAGCACCATGGACAGTGACTTCCGATCCCAATATACATGAACCTGTAAAAAAAAAACGAAGTTCTGACTTACCGATAACTCCCGGCTTCTTCCTCCAGTCTGACCTCCCGGGATGACAATTCAGTCCAAGTGACAGCTCCAGCCAATCACAGGCCAAGCACAGGCTGCAGCGGTCACATGGACTGCCGCGTCATCCAGGGAGGTGGGGCCCGATGTCAAGAGAGGTGCGTCACCAAGGACGCGTCACCAAGGCAACGGCCGGGAGGGAAGTTCTCGGTAAGTACGAACTTTTTCTTTTTTTTTAACAGGTTGCTGTATATTGTGTTCGGCATTCACTGTCGAGGGTGCTGAAAGAGTTACTGCCGATCAGTTAGCTCTTTCAGCACCTTGGACAGTGACGGGCGTCGACTAGCCTCATCTCTATGATGGCGGCTGCGCGAAAATCACGCAGCCGCGCATCATACACGGATGACACACGCAGCTGTCAAATGGTTTTTGCGCGCTCAAAAACGCAACGTTCGTCTGAATCTGCCCTTAATCAAACATTTCTCTCTAGTGATAATCGTTATCACTATGAGTTTAGTATGTAATGTGCATGTCTAGAGAAGCGGTCAGCGGATTTTACACTAAAGATTTGGTCAACTAGGCATTTTAGGGACTAAGAGGGACTAGGGTTAGATGTGTCTCAGATTTAGGGATCCACGGCCCTCCACATTTTGAGGGGTGTTGTTTTGTTAAGATGGTGGAATGGGGTTTGTTTTCTTTGTGTTCTCTCCTCTCCTCCACGCAGGCTGAAGTAAAAGCAGCAAATATATGCAGCCCCCATTTCAACCTGCTCTAAGCGTATGTTCACACGCTTAACAAAATACAGCTGATTTTCAGCCCTTTTTTTTAGCAACTAGAGTTTTTGCTGTGTTTTTGACGGCAGTTTTTGGAGCTGTTTTTCTATTGAGTCAATGAAAAACGGCTCCAAAAGCGGCTAAAGAAGTGACATACACTTTTTTTTTACGAGGGAACGCTGTTTTTCCCATTGAAATCAATGGGCAGATGTTTGTAGGTGTTCAGCTTCTGATTTTTCAGCCGTTTTTCGGGACGTTTATGGGCCGAAAAATGGCTGAAAATAGCCCGTGTGAACGTTTACATGAGCGTGATATACGTGCGTGCGACGCGCGTGCTTTTCACGCGTGTCATACGCACCTATATTAGTCTATGGGGGCATGCAGACAGTCCGTGAGTTTTGCTCAGCGTGAGTCCGCTGAAAAAATCTCACATGTCGTCCTATATTTGTGCGCTGTTCGCGCATCACGCACCCATTGAAGTCAATGGGTGCGTGAAAACCACGCATGCCGCACGGAAGCACTTCCATGCAAACTGCGTGGTTCGCGCAACAGCTGTCAAACTCTGAATATAAACAGAAAAGCAACACATGCTTTTCTGTTTACAAACATCCAAACGGAGTGTCATAATGATGGCTGCGAGAAAATCTCGCAGCCGCGCATCATACGCTGATGACACACGGTGCTGGTAAGTAACTTTTTAGCACGCAAACGGCCGCGTTATTTGCGTGCACAAAACGCACACGCTCGTGTAAATGAGGCCTTAGACTTCATTAGCAGCAAAAATGTATCGGATACATCCTTGCTACTGATGTGCCTTTCTGCCAGGACGTATGAGATACGTTCTTGGCAGGCAAAGGTTTATTGGCGAGTTTACTTATCTCCATGCATTTATCCCAACATTTCATTTTCCACTGTGAAAATTCTCCCCAGCAGCAGCCTCCAGTCTTATTGCCTCATTGCAATAAAGACATGGTAGCACTGGTCACCGGGTTCATCTGCTACTGCACAACTCCCGCTGCTTATCCAGCAACGCACGCAGTTAAGCCGCTCACACCACTTTAGGCATCAAAACACTCCCTAAGGCTCTAGTCGCTCGGCAGGCATAGTCGTCACGGCCGCAGTAAAAACAATAGCCCCCGAATGGGGCTATTCACATGGCAGATTTTTTTGATGGGCCGGTACATATCCTAGTTTGGGCCGTTCTCATGGCCACATGGCTCCCATAAAAGCCTATGGTGTTAGATAAGGAGAAAAAAAGGATGTGTCCTCCATGGTTGCTATGGGCAACCACATGATTATTTTATGCACACTGCTTTTTTTTTTTTTTCTTTTGGGCGAGCCTTGTTTTTGGCGGGCTTTTTGCCTTTAAAATCACTGACCTGGCTGTTATCATTACACAGTGTTTGTAACTGATGAAGAGCCCGGCTCGGGCTCAAGACGCGTAATTTTGTGCACTGCAATTACTTTTTATGCAATAAAACTCTTTTATACACGAAGACAAAAGAGACTTGGCACTGTCCCTGAGGAACAGAGTCACAGAGAGTCTCAAAGTAACTACTCATTTTAATTCCTTCTTATTTCTATAGAGGTCTATGTGGCCGTGTGAAACACAGCCATCACTTGGATGTGATCTGAGTGACGGCCGTGCTCTCTGCCGTTCTCTCTCTCCTCCTGCTCACAATCAGAAGTGCATGTGGGGAGGAGACTTTTTTTGCTGTAGGTAGTGCCACAGCCTCCTTGTAGATAGCACCCCCGCCCCCCCCCCCACCCCCGTCGATGGCACCCACTTCCCTGTAGATAGCGCCACTGTAACTCCCTGTAGGAGCGGGGATTCCGCTCGAGGAGAAGAACCTGATGTCACTATCCATATATGGACAGTGACATGAGGGGCAACTCCTGAAGCGGAATCCCTGGCCACAGCGTTTCCGACATTCTGTTCGGGGATTCCCCTCCTGGAGAAGCCCCTGACGTCACTATTCATATAAGGATAATGACATCAGGGACGACTCCTGAAGGGGAATGCCCGGCCAGAGGGCTTCTGCTTCTACAGGGAGCTACAGCAGCACCATATACAGGAGGGGTGCTATCTATGGGGGCTGCTATCTAGAAGGGGGCTGTGTTGCACTACCTACAGGGGGCTGTGTGGCACTACCTACAGGGGGCTGTGTAGCACTACCTACAGGGGGCTGTGTGGCACTATCTACAGGGGACACTGTGGCACCATCTACAGGGGGCACTGTGGCACTATCTACAAGGGGGCTGTGTGGCACTACCTACAAGGGGGCTATGTGGAACTATCTACAGGGGGCATGGTGGCACTATCTACAGAGGACATCAACATCTGGGACTGCTGACCAAATTGCAGAGAAATCAGCCAAAGCTGCAGTACACGATTCAATGGTTGTGAGGACATGGTAGCAAGTAAAAAATAGCAGAGAAAAGGCCAGAAACCAATGCAAAGAAGCTGAGGGATCAGAGAAAGCTCTCTATATTCTGAAAGCAAGAGAAAATGGTGACTGGGTGATCATGTGACCATCCTGTGGGTATTTTTAGTGGGCTGGGACCCAAAAAATTAACAAATGAAATTCATCCGTTTTTAAAACAGACAGTGAAAAACGGATGCAAAACGGGTCACAATCGACAAAATGGATGACACCTAGACCCTGTCGTGTGAATAGAGCCTTAGGTTATGTTTACACATAGTGGCAATTGCTGCAAATTTTCTGGCCGAATTTGCGAGCGGAAAGTCTGCAGAGTATTAAGCAGCAAAGTGTATGAGATTTGTTAAAAAAACACTATTTCCACTTTAAAATAAAAATAATATAAATACCATACTCACCTCCACTGGAGCTCCTGTAGTGACGCATACCTCATCCCCGGCTGGTCTCTGTGCACCACAGTATCACATGAGACAAATCATCATTCCAGGAGGCCAGCTGCACAGAGACCAGCATGGGGAGCAGGGATGCATCACCTGGGGAATTATTGTGTTTTTTTAAATTCCCTTTTCTGCAGAATCTGGATCAGATTTGCTGCAGTTTTCTGCAGCAAATCTGACCCGTGTTAACCCAGGTGGTACATTGGATCAGCGTCACCACACCTCACCTCCTCCCAGTATATAGCTCTTCCTGAGACTGCTAGTTCATCCCACTTCCCATGTCACTGCTCCTCTGAGGCCCTCACTCTCTCCCTACCCCCATGCCTGTGACAGGGGGTGTGTGGCACTATCTACAGAGGTGTGTAGCACTATCTACAGGGGGGTTTGGTACTATCTACAGGGGGTGTTCTGCACTATCTACACTATATAGACTGTGTGTGGCACTATATGGGAGGATTGTGTGTGGCACTATCTACTGGGGAGTGTGGCTCTATCTACATGAGGGGGTGACACTATCCACATGGGAATTGTGTTTGGCACTGTAAAGGAGACTGTATGTGCCACTATACAGAGGGACTGTGTTTGGTACTATCTACAGGGGGACTGTGTGTAGCATTATACAGGGGGACCGTGTGTGACACTTTCTACAGGGGGACTGTGTGTGGTACTTTATACAGGGGGACTGTGTATGGCACTATCTACAGGAAAACTGTATGTGGCACTATACAGGGGAATGTGTGTGGCACTATACAGGGGAACAGTGTGTGGCACTATGCAGGGAAACAGTGTGTGGCAATAGCTACAGGGGGATGTCTGTAGCAATATACAGGGGGTCTGTCTGTGGCACTATCTACTGGGAGACTGTCTGTTGCACTATTTAGGGGGGTGACACTATCTACAGGGGACACTGTGTGGGGCACTATCTTCAGAAGTCTTTGACATAACTTTGCTTGGGGCCCTAGAAATGCTAATTTTAACCCTGAGGGTAAGTACAAGGATACTTACTGATGAGGCCCTGTATCTAAGCCCATCACATATGATACTTCCTGCAGGGGTCTTGTATCTAAGCCTATCATGCTACCATGTGTGATACTGACTGCAGCAACCCTGTATTTAAGCCTATCATGTGTGATACTTACTGTTGGGGCCCTGTATCTAAGCCTATCATGTGTGATACTGTCTGCTGAGCCAAGGTATTTAAGCCTATCATGTATGATACTGTCTCCTGAGCCGCTGTATCTAATCCCATCATGTGTGATACTGTCTGCTAAACTGCTGTATCTAATTTTATGATATTTTTTGTTGTGCTGTTGTATCTAAGCCTATTGTGTGATACTGTCTGCTGGGCTGCTGAATCTAATCCTATCATGTCTGATACTATCTGCTGAGACACTGTATCTAATTCTATCCAGTGGTGTAGTTATAGGGGTTGGAGTATTATAAAATAGATATGCTGTCTAAGATAGATAGATAGATAGATAGATAGATAGATTAGATAGATAGATAGATAGATAGATAGATAGATAGATAGATAGATAGATAGATAGATAGATAGATAGATAGATAGATAGATAGATAGATAGATAGATAGATAGATAGATAGATGTGCCCATGATCTTTTAAGACCCTAGCAACGTCCCTGACACAATATACTTGTTCTGATAAGTCACCTGAAAGGTTCATTCTGCAGAGTAGCACAACAATCTGTTTCTACAAAAAAGTGATGTCTGCTCTGAGCATCAGTGGCTTGCATCCTGTGGCGATTTGACGCAGGAACTAAATAAGGTGAGTAAATTAGCACTATTATTTTGGAGGCACTGAGTGTGGCACCATTATTTTGGGGTTGTACTAAGTGTGTGACACTATTATTTTGTGGGCCTTGAGTGAGACTTGTTTGGGGGTACTAATTGAGGCATTATTATTTTGTGAGCGGCACTATGTGTGTCACACTATATTTGGGGGGCTGTGAGTGTGGTACTATATTTATTCTGGGACACCAAATGTGACAGTATTATTTTGGTGGCTGTAATGTTGGGTTCATGGACCCACAAGGACGTACCGCCTTGACGGTATGGCAGGTGGCCAACAGGATACAGGTCACAGTTTATAGTTCGTATAGTGTTCCTGTGGCAGCTCGGACAGTAGCAAGACAGGCTCGGCTGGGACTAGGCAGCAGGTAGACGTCAGGCGTGGAGTAGCAGGATAGCACGACTACAGCTCAGCACGGCACTTGACCAGGATATCACGGGATACAGGTACAGGAACAGGGAACACTGGGAACTGGAAAACACAGGGAGACCATTTGCATAGACAAACTTTGGGTACAACAACAATGTTCAGGCATGGGAGGAAGGGGCACAACCCTTCTTATAGCCCAGGGTGCTCTGGGAGCAATCAGCTCAATTTCCCACCTGCGTGCGCTTTGGTTCCTTGAGTCTGGACTGAGCTCGCGAGCGCACCCTGGTGGTCACTGTGGAACAGGACAGTCATATGTGCAGACATCCCTGGAGAGAATGGCGTCGACTGGATGGAAGGAGTTCGTGGTCAGCGACCACGGACGTTACAGTGGCACTACGTGAGCGACATCATTCTTTTTTTTGACAATCAGTGTATGATCATTATTTTTGGACACTACGTGTGTGTGTGTGTGTGTGTGTGTGTGTGTAACTATAGTTATGGCACTAATATTTCTATAGTATAGTATTTTGGGGCAATGAGCAGCACAGCAGCAACAGTAATTAGTGTGCTTATGGCAGCGGCAGGCATGCATCAGGCAAAATCTTGAAAGCAAGCACAGTATTGGGGAAAAAACAGGATGACAGTAGCATGGGAGGTTTGTTTTGCTATAGAGGTCGGGGATGCGCTTCAGAAGCATGCAAAGATGTCTAGACAGCAAACTCTGCAGTCAGGAGAAGTTGTCATGAAAGTCTGGGTCAGATGTAGAAGAAAAGGAAAGAGATTGATTCCAATCATAGAAGATGTCAGCTGAGAGTCACGGGATTTAATTGTTGTGTATTCTACCTGTGACTGTGTCTGATCAGTGCTGCATTCACTTGTTTATTCTGCAGCATGATAATACCCTGCAGACCAGTATGAAATTGGTGTCTGATCACTATATAGTCACTGTATGGAGGTGTTATTGGTTATATTAGCCTATGTAAAGTGGTAGTTTAGACGTGTCCCTGACTGTAAGAGCAAGTGTACACCTGTCCAGGGACGGACTGGGACTGAAATTCAGCCCTGGCATTTGATAGAACACTGGCCCACTTGCGATGTGGTGAATGTGAAATATGTTTGTCAGCTTGTAGGTTATGAGAAGGTTTGGATTGACATGACTGGGACTGAACTGCTCTGAGATGTAATACCAGGTACAGCTGCTACTATACAAAAACTACAGATCTGTGCCTGATAAACAATGAAGGCACCTTAAAACAGCTGATCGGCAGGGGTGCCAAGAGTCAGACCCCCACCGATCTGATATTGAAGGCCTATCATAAGAACAGGCCATCAATTTTAAAGTCCTGGATAACCCCTTTAAAAAACAGAGTAATTTATTAAAACATAAATGACAAATTAATGCATGTAAACCATACCAAGAAGAACAATTACAAGTTTTTTGTCAGTTGTGGCTCTTTCATCAAATTTGAGCAAGTGTTTGCTCAATTCTTCCATTGCTGGTGTCTGAAGCCCATTATCTCTTATGTCGGGGAAATTCCTAGGAGTTCTCCAGTCATGCAAACATTGTATTGCCAATTCTACAGATGGAGCTGCAAACAAGCAAGGACACTATAGAGGGTTTTCTGCGTGGTTGACAGCAGAGACACCAGGCCAAATCCATGTCTGGTGCTATGCTCATGTACTGAATTTAGTGCTGGCAGATACCACAATGGTGGTGATTCCAAGTGCATCACTATTTAATTTAATGAATGATGTAGCTGTATTTATTCGGGAGTCATATCAACGCATGAATACATGGATAGTCCCTATAAACTGATGGCCTATCTTCAGGAAAGGCCATCAATAGCTGATGGGTTGAAATCCCACTCCCGGAACCCCCGCCGATCAGCTGTTTTGAAGGGGCCGCAGCGCTCATACAAGTGCTGCTTCCCCTTCATTTCTACTTGCTCTCTGTGAATCGCTGACATGGATGTAGCAGCGATTCACAGTATTGCAGCCTTCTCCCATTGAAGCGAATGGGAGAAGGCGGCTGTAATACTGTGAATCGCCGCTACATCCATGTCGGCGATTGACAGAGAGCAAGTAGAAATGAAGGGGAAGCAGCACTCGTACGAGCGCTGCGGCCCCTTCAAAACAGCGGATCGGTGGGGGTTCCGGGAGTGGGACCTCGACCCATCAGCTATTGATGGCCTGTCCTGAGGATAGGCCATCAATTTTTAGGGACTAGACAACCCCTTTAACCCCTTCAGGACCAAGCTCATTTTGGCCTTCAGGACAAGACCCATTTTTTCCAATCTGACATATTTCACTTTATGTGGTAATAACTCTGGAATGCTTTTACCTATCAAAGCGATTCTGAGATTGTTTTCTCGTGAGACATTGGACTTTATGATAGTGGAAAAATTTGGTCAGTAAATCAATATTTATCAGTGAAAAACACCAAAATGTTGTGAAAAATGGCAAAAATTTGCATTTTTCTAAATGTAAATGTATCTGCTTGTAAGACAGGCAGTTATACCACACAAAATTGTTGCTAATTAAGATCCCCCATATGTTTACTTTAGATTGGCATAGTTTTTTGAACGTCCTTTTATTATTCTATGACGTCACAAGGCTTAGAACTTTAGCAGCAATTTCTCACATTTTCAAGAAAATTTCAAAAGGCTATTTTTACAGGGGCCAGTTCAGTTCTGAAGCGGCTTTTAAGGCCTTATATATTAGAAACTGCCAAAAAGTCACCCCATTTTAAAATCTTCACCCCTAAAAGTATTCAAAACAGCATTTAGAGAGTTTCTTAACCCTTTAAACGTTTCACAGGAATTAAATCAACGAGCATTTTGACCCCGCAGGTTTTTTGCAGAAATTATTGGAAGTAGGCCGTGAAAATTAAAATCTACATTCTTTCAAAGAAAATGTAGGTTTCGCTAATTTTTTCTAATTTCCACAAGGACTAATGGAGAAAAAGCACCACAACATTTGTAAAGCAATTTCTCCCGAGTAAAACAATACCCCACATGTGGTAATAAACGACTGTTTGGACACACGGCAGGGCTTAGAAGGGAAAGAGCGCCATTTGGAGCTCAAATTTAGCAGGAATGGTTTGCGGAGGCCATGTCGCATTTGCAAAGCCCCTGAGGGACCAAACAGTGAAAACGCCAAAAAAGTGACTCCATTGAGAAAACTACACACCTTGAGGAATCCATCTAGGGGTGTAGTGAGCATTTAGATTTTATTAGAATTGGGCAGTGAAAATAAGACGTAGCTTTAGCTCCAAATTTTTAATTTTCTCAACAAATAAAGGAAAAAAAGTACCCCAACATTTGTAAAGCAACTTCTCTGGGGTACGGCAATACCCCACACGTGGTCATAAACTGCTGTTTGGGCACACGGCAGGGCTCAGAAGGGAAGGAGCGCCATTTGCTTTTGTAATACAGATTTTACTGCATTTTGTTTCTGGTCGCTATGTTGCATTTGCAAAGTCCCTGTGGGACCAAAACAGTGGATCCCCCCCAGAAGTGACCCCATTTTGGAAACAACACCCTCAAGGTATTCACCTAGGGGTGTAGTGAGCATGTTAACCCCACAGGTGTTTTGCAGAAATTCGTGTGCACACGATGTGGGAGAGTGAAAATGGGAATTTTTCCTTAGATACGCCAATATGTGGTGCCCAGCTTGTGCCACCATAACAAGACAGCTCTCAATTATTATGCGGTGTTTCACGGTTTTAAAAACACCCTGCGTGTGGCCCTAATCTTTTGCCTGGACATTCGACAGGGCTCAGGAGTGAAAGAGTACCATGCAAAATTGAGGCCTAATTTGGCGACATATAAAGTATTGGTTCACAATTGCAGAGGCTTTGATGTGAAATAATAAAAGAAACCCCTGAGAAGTGACCCCATCTTGGAAACTGCACCCCTCAAGGCATTTATTAAGGGGTGTAGTGAGCATTTTCACCCCACGTGTCTTTTCCATAAATGATTGCGCTGCCGAAGGTACAAATTAAAATTTTTCCCTAGATATGCCAATTCATTGTCAAATATGTCGTGCCCAGCTTGTGCCACTGGGGACACACACCCAAAAATTGTTAAAAGGGTTCTCCCGGGTATGGCGATGCCATATATGTGGAAGTAAACAGCTGTTTGGGCATGCTGTAGGGCTCAGATGGGTGGGAGCGCCATTTGGCTTTTGGAGCGTGGAATTTGCTTGGTAATAGTTTTGTTTGGAGTATCACTGTTGTTTCCGTTTATAATGTGGGGCATATCTGAGCTGGGCAGAGTACATCAGAGGCATAGTTTAGGTGGTATAATATTAAGGTAAAAAAAATAATAAAATGATCCATAGATGTGTGTTACGCTGACACAATCCTTTCTGCAGAGGCCAGTGTCGCACTGATAAATGTCGTTCATTATCCCCCTTTTGGTCCACACTCCGCACCTTTGCAGTTTGGGGAATTTTGCCGGGAAAGTGTTGTCCTGGTATAATACGGGCACCCTCGCTTCCAGCAGATGTGTTTGGGCCCTCCGCTTCCTGGTTCCCTAATTTTAGTGCCTTGATACATCGCCTTTTGAAACAGAAGAAATGTTCCCCTCGGGCCGGCACAACTGGATATTTTTCTTTCCTGACTTATTGGAGCCTTAACTTATTTTATTTTTTCATAGACGTAGTGGTATGAGAGCTCTTTTTTTACGGGACGAGCTGTAGCTTTTATCGGTACCATATTGGGGTACATGCAACTTTTTGATCACTTGTTATCCTTTTTCTGGGAAGAAAGGTGACAAAAAAACAGCAATTCTGCCAAAGTTTTTTAGTTTTTTTTTTTTTTATATACAGCGTTCACCATGCGTTATAAACTACATGTTACATTTATTCTGAGGGTCAGTACGATTCTGGCGATACCTAATTTATAGAACTTTTTTATAACTTTTTGCACAATAAAATTACTTTTGTAAAGAGAATGTATTTTTTCGGTCGCCATGTTGTGAGAGCCATAACTTTTACATTTTTTAATCGATGGAGCTCTGTGAGGGTTTGTTTTTTGCGAGACGAGGTATAGATTTTATAGGTACCATTTTTGGATACATGCGACTTTTTGATCACTTTTTATTTCTATTTTTGGAAGACAGTGACAAAAAAAAACCAGTAATTATGGCAGTGTTTTTGAGGGTTTTTTTTTACGGCGTTCACTGCGCTGGATAAATAACATAATTTTTTTATAGTTTAGGTCGTTGCGGTCGCAGCGATACCAAATATGTATGGCTTATTATTTTTTTCAATAATAAATGACTTGATAGGGGAGAAAGGGCGATTGTGTTTTATTTTATTACTTGAAACTTTTATTGCATGTTTTACAACTTTTATTTTTCCTTTTTTTTTTTACACTTTTTTTTAGTCCCAGTAGGGGACTTGAATGTCCAACTGTTTGTTTGATGTTCTAATACATTGCACTACCTATGTAGTGCAATGTATTGGAACTGTCAGTTGTTCACTGACAGCAAGCTGATCAGGCTCCGCCTCTGGGCGGGGCCTAATCAGCTTACGTAATGGCAGACAGGAGTCCATTGTTAGGGCTCCTGTTGCCATAGTAGCAGTCGCCAGCCTTGCCATCGCATGGCAAGGCTGCCGATTTGCTACAAACCTCTAGGATGCAGCGATCACAATGGATCGCTGCATCGAAGGGGTTAATGCCAGGAATCGGAGCTGGCTCCGGTTCCTGGCGATAGATCGGGGTGTCTGCTGTAACATACAGCGGACATTCACTGCTGATGACGCCGGCTCAGCTTCTGAGCCGGAAGCTGAGCCGGCGCCATCTTGCCGATGGTACTGGAAGCCTCCTGGGCCCCGCCGACGACGGGGCATACGAGGATTTCCGTTACTGGCAGACCAGGAGGTAAGTATTAGCCCTCCGATTGCCTTTGCAGCCACCGGCAACCCAGCGATCACGTTGCTGGGGTGCCGGTGGCTATAAACTCCTCACATGCTGCGATCTCTATTGAACGCAGCATCTGAGGGGTTAATCGGCCAGATCGGATGCTAGCTCCGGTCCTGGCCGATACCTCAGGGTGACAGCTGTAACATACAGCTGTCACCCGGCGGTGATGTCGCTGGAACAGCTCCTGAGTCAGCTTCATCTCCATTACGTACAGTTACGTGAAAAGGCATTAAGCCACCAGTTTTAATCACGTAACTGTACGTGATTGGGCGGGAAGGGGTTAATGCTAACTGTGGGGGGAACCTCAACTCCCAGCAGGTCCTGAAGGTCTACAGGTGTCAGGGCATGCTTGGAGTTATAGTTCCACATGGAGGGGAAGGGGATAACACAGTAATTTGTTTTGCATATTTACTTTCTTTATTTACCTACTTGTGGAGACTTGAGAGGACTGAGGATGGCACGCTTTTCTATGAAGAGACTAGACTGTGTCTGACTCATTTGTCAGCTCAGCTCTGTGTGAGCAGTAAACCCGCCGCTGTGCTGTAGACAAAAGGCTGGGAATACATGCTCATGCAGAGCAGCAAGAAGCGGCACCGTGATAGGGTTAGAGTACAGAGGAGGCTGGCCAATTACAGAGGAGGCGGGCCAATTACAGGGGAGGCGGGGCTTAGAACAGAGACAGAACTGAGGAGCCATGTCAGTGGTTGAGGAGGAGGGGCCGGTACACGGCCGTGAATTTTTTTTTTATGACAGCTAGCAACACTGGCTTGGCAGCAGGATGCTTGCTGGTGCACAGGCCAGTGCACCACACAGCAGAGCGGCATAATGACAGGGTAGCGCTACTCAGTGAGAGGAAGAGGTGAGCAGGAAGCGGCCCACAGCGTACACCGTCCCATCTTGCATTTGCCAGAATTGCCAGATGGGCAGTCCGGCCCTGCACCTGTCCTTGACTGCAAGAGCAAGTACACAACTTTGCCCGACTGTAAGAGCAAGTCTACACCTGTCCCTGACTGTAAGAGTAAGTCCACACCTGTACCTGAAAATACGAGGTAGTGCACACCTGTCCCTGACTGTGTTATTAGGTGTTTTTGTGTTCCACTTTTATTTTTCTTCTTATGTTGAATGTATGGCTTACATATTTTATGGAGTGGCTAGGGCATAATATAGGTCCATATATCTAAATGAGAATTTGTGTCTGGGCTTGAAATTGAGCGTTAACCATTAGTCTTCATGCAACGAGACAGAGCTTGAATAGTTGTGAATAAAAATAATGAGAAATAGTTGCAGTGTCCACATGTGCAAAGCTAAAATAGACTTATCCATGCCAGTGGTGCCTCTGAAAAATAAAGACTACAAGGGGATGAATAGTTCTACATTCATTTATTTTGTTCTAATAATTAAAATGAATGTAGATCCCTTTGTAGTGATTTGTTTCCTTATTAAAAAAATATTTTATTGTTAATGAGTATCAAAATTCCACTGTGGTTCAATTTTATTGTACTGTGCAACACGAGATGGAAAAAGCTTGAAGGGTTGAATTATTGTTATAGGCACAGAATAGATATAGGCCTATGTACCATTTATAACAAAAAGAAACCTGCAGTTTGAGCAGTTAAACCTTATTATAGTCAAAATGCATTATATCCTATAATTAAACAATGGAAAGTGAAAATGACTGTACATGAGATGAAGGAAACAAACGCCTGCCAGTCAAATATAATGACACCTTTGATATAACTACATTTGATACATTTTGATTACACTTTAAATTCATTAAGTGATTTTCAGTCACTGCAAATTAATGCAATTTTCTACTGTCACTTTTTTAAATATTCTTCTAATTATCAGATTGAAAGTTTCCTGTCAGGTATCAATTATAGTTAGAGAGTTGAAAGGTATGACAAATCATGCTCATCATGGAAAAACACAATTCTTTTATTTTCCAAAGAAGTGGGTAACTTACTAAGACTTCCTATATACATTTATAGTTTATTATTATAAATACATCTATTTGTTTTTGAACTTTGGCTTGTAGGAAGGCTTATTCAAAATCTAAGAAATATAGCAAGAGCTCAGCGAGACCAAGTGGAAGTCTTCAAGTGACAGAACCCAGTCAATATACGGTATTGATGAGTGTGTTGGCATTATGGAAAAATGCAGAATTAATTGATCTTTTCTATTCAAAATGTATACTCATTTTACACTTAAACAAAAATGCAGCATCTTTTTCAGTTGCCAAAATTCTGAACCATGATGCCTATTCTTAAAGGGGTTGTTTCATCATGACAACTTCTTTTAATATCGAAGCCAGTTTGGGATTGGCTGATCACTGCAAGTCAACTTCAGAAAGCCCTGGTGATCATCTGGTACTGCAATGGAAAGATCCAGCTTGTTATACACTTCCCCTGCATCGCAGTGGCAATTAGGTAGACCATAAACCCTGGGCTGTTCCCCAAGCTTGGGACCCCCTTCACCGCTGCCCTGCCACATTATGTCTATAGTCAACACCATATTTCTATGCAAGCATTGAGAAATGGGTGTTACTATTCCCCTTCTCAAAGAGCTTTGTCCCTACATACCGACAGTCTACTACCATCGCTGACAGCATCAAATTGCTTAGGGAAACAACCTCCTGACAAGGGGAATGATAACACTCATTTGTCTATTAGTACTTGGCTACACAAAGACTTTTTATAGAATACAAGGATTATCTGTAACAGGCATGGCAGGAGAGGTGACAGATTATTTATAAATCCAGTGACTCACAAGCAATGTCTTGTCTAATGGGGTAGTTATCTTTTTTTTGTTTTCTTCTCCATCTGACACAGACCGTTATGGTGACTTCTCCTGATGACTGCAGAGTTTCCTGATGAGAAATCTTTGACCCCCCCTCCCCGATTCTACAGCCATTTTCAGCGTCTATAGCAACACAAAAATTCAGACACCAAACCTCCTAAATTGTTTTACACCCCAGACCAAACCCCTAAGCAAATTAAGACCCCAGGCCCATACATTAACTCAGACAAATAAATTCAGGCCTCAAGGGGTAACTAAACTTTTAAAAAACGTTTGGCGTGTCATAGTGAATTGCCAGAAGCTTTGATCACTGGGGGTCCGAGCACTGAGATCCCCACTGATCGCTAAAACAAAGTGGCAGAAGCGCTCGGGTGGGCACTGTTCCACTTAATTTCTGATCAGTTTTCCTCGGAGCGGTGTACGGACTCATAGACTTTCTATTGAGGCCGTACACCGCTTGCTCGGCTATCATAGGAAAGACGATCAGATACAACGTGCCACTGCTAACCCTCACTTCGGCCGCTACGTTTTTGCGATTGGTGGGGTCTCAATGCTCGGATCCCCACCGATCAGAACTTTTAACATGTCACTATGAGTCTGAGTCTGAGTCTGAGCATAATTCCCCTGCCCATAAAGCCCTCAGCAGTCAGTTAGATGCTCAGAACCCCCAGGTATAATAACTACTGAGGGCTCTACAGGGGGGATTACTCCCCCATAGAGCCCACTGCAAGATGGTCAGACCCCACTTGCAGTATATAATCCCCCGTAGCGTTGGCTGATCCCTTTAGCATTAGTGGGGGCAGAAGGATGAGTGCAGTGAGCGGCACTCACACTTTTACACGTGCCTGCCACAGCTCACTCATCTAACTGCTCTGCTCTTCTCTTCAGAATGTGAAGAGTGCACTGCTGCCATCTTGCTCCTCTCTGGAGGTGCGTGCAGTGTCAGAGAGGCGTGTTCTAGTCAAAATACGGCAAC
Organism: Rhinoderma darwinii; assembly: GCF_050947455.1. Classification (NCBI taxonomy): domain Eukaryota; kingdom Metazoa; phylum Chordata; class Amphibia; order Anura; family Rhinodermatidae; genus Rhinoderma; species Rhinoderma darwinii. The sequence continues at coordinate 544,519,651 of NC_134687.1, read as the reverse complement.
CTCTTTAGATATAGATATTGTGGCTGCAGTGCATGTCCCGTTTTCCCCAGCCCAGCTCACCCCTACACCTCCCAGCCCCATCTCTTCATCAGCAGGTGGGACTGACGACCTTGGGAATGTTGCCAGCATCAGCCTTGCATCGTTTTTTTAAGTTATGTACAGTTCGGGTCTTGTCCCTGGGCGGCTGGCCAAACCGCCCATATGAGGATCTGCCACTGCTGCATCGACATGGGCAGTCAGGGTCTGGCAGAGTGATAGCAGCAGTTTGCTTTGTCTAATAGAGGGAGGATCCAAGCGGGGGATTACCCTCTGGGACATTTATATGCAGCATTGGCCTGGCCCACCACAGCAACTGGTGGGCCCAAGCATCAAAAAAAAAAAAAATAAATTATGCTCAATTAAATTAGACAGTTAATGATTTATTACTATGATTTTTACAATATTTTGGTAAAATTGTGGCAACAAATGCAACATGTAAGTTACTTCCTGAGGGGTAAATGCAAAGCAGCAGCTTCTTTCTATCTGCAGGAGTAGAGATCCCTGGCCCTTTGCTGGCTGATTAAGGCCAGGATCACACATGTAGTTTGAATGCAGTCCTTGGAACCTAGGCCAGAAGTGGATCTTTAAGAAAGGAAAGGTATAAAGAAAAGACTAAGGCTCTTCTCACATCTGCATCAGATGCGCCGTTAAGCGCAATCGTCACAGACCTGGTCCATAATACCAGAAAAAAAGAACACAGCATGCAGTGTTTTTTTTGCCGGTTAATTGACTGACACCATGATGGAACCTATTAATGTCAACGGCTTCTGTTGGGCATCAATGGTGCAACGCCTTCTGCACTACTATTTTTTTCATTGTTCTCCTCTGACAAAAAAGAACAACGGAAACCCCAAATGCAGGTGCGACCATAGCTTTATGCATTTTGTTTCTTTTGTGTCCACTCATGAGTTTGGCTAAAAAAAACTAAACCAAAAACCGTTACAAAAACTGCATCAAAACCGTGTATGTGATTCTGGCCTTATAGTACAGCTGCCAGCAATGTATAGATGCGTGACATGCCTACCCGAACCCCATGTGCAATATCAAAATATGGCTTGGCATATTCCTTCTCTCCTGCTGCCTGTCACAGCTAATAGGTGCATTATTGGTAATAAAATGAAAAGTAGTTATCATATTATAAATAAATACAATAGTGATACTTTCTTTCTCTAACCAAATTTGGTATTTAGAGGCATTTTAGTTGAAATCAAATACTTTATATTCAATAGTTAAAGATTATAAATAGAACTTTCATAAATTGTAAGCAAAGCACAAGGGCGTGTTATTGAACAGAATGTGCAATGTAAAATTAAAGAGAGATTTTCCAACAAATAGAAAACCCCATGAGTGTAAGTTCCCATGTAGGGGTGTCCACAAACAAAGGCTTGTAGTAGGCAGGGTTTTCAAATAGATTGTTAATTGTGCAAATGACTCTGGCGGTAAAAGAACATCTACCCGAAAAACCACGCGGCTATTAACAATCAATCCTAATGACTACGTTAAACGACTGTTACTGGCAGAATTGTGCGGCTTCTTAACAATATAATTGAAAACCCTGCCCATCGCATGCAGCCGTGGTTTGCAGACCATACCCTAAAGATCCTGCAAATTAAAAAATGTTTTTTTGCAGTGGTTGAAAGTTTGCTCTGTCGGTTATTGGTTTAGGTTATGTTACATTTGGGGGGGGGAGGAAAAAAAATAGAAAAACAAACAAAAACGGACTGAGTGTAAGGAACCTATTCTCCTATTGATTACCAGCAAACTTATGGTGTTTAAAAAAAAAATCAAATATGCCATGTTAAACTAACCCAAATGCTGTGTTTCCAGCCATCAGGCCCGGGCCCGGATCGCCAGGCGAATGCAACCTTCAACAGTTTCTGTGTCCTCAGGACCGCTGCGGCAGAGCAAGAAGCCATAGGCTTAAACTTCTATGTTCTAAAACTAAACTTTTCCTTCTTGATTTTTTGTATTACTACCTGTTGGTCTATTTCCATCCTGCTGCTTCAAATTTACCTAAATTTGTCATGCAGGAACAAGCAGTGCACATCAAAGAAGACAAAATGTGGAACCTTGAAGAGCTTCTTCCCTAATTATATCCTGATTACTTATCCGAGGCAATTAAAGCTCTAATATGTACATCAGACTAACCATTAGCCTATATGTGCATAAAATAATTGCTTCAGAATCATGACAAAACTGACAACCTTAGTTCAGCAAAACGGTTTTGATTAAAAGATCAGATTCATATTAAATATACTTCTATTGTATCTGCAATCAGACCTGCAACACTTCAGCTGTTAGAGAAAAGCTTACAAAGCTCATCAAATACATGTTGCTGCTGATGAACACCTGGTTTATTATTCTGTTCAGCAAATAATTTATTTTCTTAACTTACATGCCACATTCAAGATTTCAACAGAATTCTTCCCTTCAGAATAAAAGGCAGTCTTATTTGCTAGTGTCTTGTTTTTTTCTTCTAGCTGCAGATAATGAGCTCTAGAGCTACTCAAATATCAAATGAATGCATAAAATTGTCTCGCTAGCAATAAATCGTCTGCTTACAAAAAAAATGCTAAATGTTATAAAGGTGTCCTGTAAGGAAAGACAGAAGAAGTTCCATTTTCATCTTATACTGCTTAATTTAAAAGCTTTCGTATTTAAGGGTGCCCTTCCCCCAAAAATGCATATTTCTTACTTTTTCTCAAGAGTGTATATGTATAAATAGTAAAATTGTCATTTATTACTGCATAATCTCATATATATATATATATAATCTGCGATTTGAGCCTCAGGGTGCAGTCACACACAATTGAAAACGATTGCTACATCTTAGCGGTTGCTAGCAGATCGCCAGCCCTGACAAGGATTCAAGACTGGCGACTGCTGCTATGGCAACAGGAGACAAAATGGCCTCCTGCTCTGCCATTACGGAAGTCGATTAGGTAGTGCAATGTATTCGAAAAAAATAAATCTGACAGTTGGACCGTCAAGTCCCCTAGTGGGACTTGAGAAAAAGTGTAAAAAAAAAGTATAAAAAAGTGTAAAAAAAAAAAAAGTGAAAAAAATAAAAGTTTGAAACAATAAAAGTTTCAAGTAATAAAATAAAACACAATCGCCCTTTTTCTTCTTATCAAGTCATTTATTATTGAAAAATAATAATAAACCATACGTATTTGGTATCGCCACGACCGTAACGAACTGAGGTATCAAAATCTTATATTATTTATTGAACGCGGTGAACAGCGTAAAAGAAAAACGTAAAAAACTTTACCAGAGTTTCTGTTTTTTGGTCACTTTGCCCTACAAATATTGGAATAAAAAGTGATCAAAAAGTTGCACGTATCCAAAAATGGAACCTGTAAAAACTATAGCTCATCTCACAAAAAACAAGCCCTCACACAAAAGTTAAAAAGTTATGGTTCTCACAACTTGGCGACAGAAAAAATACATTCTTTTTACAAAAGTAATTTTATTGTGCAAAAAGTTGTAAAACATAAAAAAGTGCCATAAATTAGGTATCGCCGGAATCGTAGTGACCCGCAGAATAAAGTTAACATGTAATTTATAACGCGTGGTGAATGCTGTATAAAAAAAACTAAAAATACCATACCAGAATTGCGTTTTTTTGTTTACCTGGCCTACCATCGATACGATTTATTAAGGACCTAAAATTAGGGAAACAGGAAGGGGAGGGCCGAAATATATCTGCTGGAAGCGAGGGCGCCCGTATTATACCAGGACAACACTTTCCCAGCAAAATTCCCCAAACTGCAAAGGTGTGGAGTGCAGGACACTTCTTTGGACGTAATTTGAGCCATTTTTCATTGACTTCAATGAAGAACAGCTCCAAATTACGGCCGTAATTGACGCCTCGCAAAACGCGAGTACGAGCAATTACGTCTGAAATGCAGGAGCTGTTTTCTCCTGAAAACAGCTACGTAATTTCAGCCGTAATTGACGTTATCGTGTGCACATACCCTAAATGTGACATGGCGTCCGCAAACCATTCCTGCTAAATTTGAGCTCCAAAAGCCAAATAGCGCTCTTTCCCTTCTAAGCCCTGCCGTGTGTCCAAACAGCCGTTTATTACCACATGTGGGGTATTGTTTTACTTGGGAGAAATTGCTTTACAAATTTTGCGGTGCTTTTTCTCCTTTAGTCCTTGTGGAAATGAGGAAAAAAAAATCGCTAAACCTACATTTTCTTTGAAAAAATGTAGACTTTAATTTTCACGGCCTACTTCCAATAATTTCTGTAAAAAACCTGTGAGGTCAAAATGCTCACTATACCCCTAGATAATTTCCTTGAGGTGTGTAGTTTCCCAAATGGCGTCACTTTTGGGGGATTTTCACTGTTTTGGCACCGCAAGAGCCCTTCAAACCTGACATGATGCCTAAAATATATTGTAATAAAAATAAGGCCCCAAAATCCTCTAGGTACTCCTTTGCTTCTGAGGCCGGGGCTTCATTCCAGTAGCACACTACGGCCACATGTGGGATATTTCCTAAAACTGCAGAACCTTGGCAATAAATATTGAGTTGGATTTCTCTGGTAAAACCTTCTGTGTTATCGAAAAAATTGTATTCACAATTTATTTCGGCAAAAAAATATATCATTTGTAAATTTCACCTCTGCATTGCTTTAATTCCTGTGAAATGTCTAAAGGGTTAAGACATTTTCTAAATGCTGTTTTGAATACTTTGAGGAGTGAAGTTTTTAAAATGTGGTGACTTTTTGGAGTTTTCTAATTTATAAGGCCCTCAAAGCCACTTCACAACTGAACTGGTCCCTGTAAAAATAGCCTTTTGAAATTTTCTTGAAAATGTGAGAAATTGCTGCTAAAGTTCAAAGCCTTGTAACGTCCTAGAAAAATAAAAGGATGTTCAAAAAACGATGCCAATCTAAAGTAGACATATGGGGGATGTTAATTAGCAACAATTTTGTGTGTTAAAGCTGCCTATCTTACAAGCAGATACATTAAAAATTGAGAAAAATTATAATTTTTGCAATTTTTCGCTAAATTTTGTTGTTTTTCACAATTAAATACTGAACATATCGAGCAAATTTTGCCAGTAACATAAAGTCCAATGTGTCACGAGATAACAATCTCAGAATCGCTTGGATAGGTAAAAGCATTCCAAAGTTATTACCACATAAAGTGAAACATGTCAGATTTGAAAAACGAGGCTCTGTCAGGAATGTCAAAAGTGGCCAAAGAGGGAAGGGGTTAGATGAGCGAACAAATGTGTTTTGTTTTTTTTGTTTTTTTAATTAGGGTCAATTATGACAGATGCAGTAACTATCCAAATGGCAAAAAGAATAACAATATGCACAAGATTGGTTAATTACTGTATATGTAAAGACATATTGTGGGAGATATTAAAAAAAAAACTGGTGCAAAGGAAAAGTGGAGTAGTTGCCCATGGCAATCAATCAAGTTGCTCCTTTCATTTTTTAAAAGGCCACTGAAAAATGAGAGGTGAAATCTGATTTGGCAACTACTCCACTTTTCCTTTGCACTAGTTTTGTCATATCTCTTTTATTAAGTGAAAACAGGTAAGACACAAATACTTTATGATGTAAGTGTAAGCTGGAGGCCTGGATGGTATACAGTCCTCGCCGGGGTCTTGAGGCAATGATGGAATGAAGCAGGAGTTTTTGCAACAAATAAAACTTTAAGGGTATGTTCACTTGCACTGTTTTCAGACGTAATTCGTGCGTTTTACGCCTCGAATTACGCCTGAAAAAACTGCTCCATTACGCCTACAAATATCTGTCCATTGCTTTCAATGGGTTTTAAGGTGTTCTGTTCCCACGAGGTGTTATTTTACCCGTCGCTGTCAAAATATGGCGCGTAAAAAGACGCCTGCTCAAAAGAAGTGCATGTCACTTCTTGGGACGTTTTTGGAGCCGTTTTTCATTGACTCCATTGAAAAACAGCTCCAATAACGACCGTAAAATACGCCACGAAAAACGCGAGTTGCTAAAAAAATGTCTGAAAATTAGGAGCTGTTTTCGCCTGAAAACAGCTCAGTATTTTCAGACTTATTTTGTTAAGCCGTGTGAACATACCCTAATTCAGCCAGTGCTGATCATGTACACAGCCAACACAAATACTTCAAACTTCTAAGCACGAGAGGCATAATATTTAGGTATGGCTCAAGTCAGGTGGGCGCCCCTCCCTGATACAGGGGTTTTGTCTGGCTGCAACTGGGTTGACTTCTTGCTTGTCCTCGTGTGAAGGCTCCTGCTGCCCTACCACTGCTCACACGATCAGGCACACTACTTTGGGGAGACTGCTGCCCACCACCCACACCTAGATCCAAGACCTCTGCCACAGGCCCAACAATGTTCTGTCACTTCTCCAGTACCTCATCACAAACTATCACTATATGCAGCTCAGGTCCCACCTCTGTCTCTTGAACACTAAACAGCATTTAGGTAGGAATCCCTCCATCTTATAGAAGAGGCGCTGCCCCCAGCATGTCGACATAGTGAAGACGTGCGCTGATGTCATCAAGCTGTTTTGATACAGCAAATACAGTCATAGATGGCGCCTGGGCCGTACATCCTGGCACCAAGCAATTTAGTACCTAAGCTGTTAGGCTCCTTTCCACCCTTTACAGGAATTACAGTATTTCTACAATGCACAACGAAAACATAAATACAGGCCGGATGGCGACTTAAAGAGGCTCTGTCACCAGATTTTGCAACCCCTATCTCCTATTGCAGCAGATCGGCGCTGCAATGTAGATTACAGTAACGTTTTTATTTTTAAAAAACGACCATTTTTGGCGAAGTTATGACAATTTTTGTATTTATGCAAATGAGGCTTGCAAAAGTCCAACTGGGCGTGTTTACAGTAAAAGTCCAACTGGGCGTGTATTATGTGTGTACATCGGGGCGTTTTTACTTCTTTTACTAGCTGGGCGTTAGGAATGGGAGTGTATGATGCTGACGAATCAGCATCATCCACTTCTGTTTGTTAACACCCAACTTCTGGCAGTGCAGACACACAGCGTGTTCTCGAGAGATCAAGCTGTGACATCACTCACTTCCTGCCCCAGGTCCTGCATCGTGTCGGCCACATCAGCACCAGAGGCTACAGTTGATTCTGCAGCAGCATCAGCGTTTGCAGGTAAGTAGCTACATCGACTTACCTGCAAACACCGATGCTGCTGCAGAATCAACTGTAGCCTCTGGTGCCGATGTGTCCTCGCTCATCCGACACGATGCAGGACCTGGGGCAAGAAGTGAGTGACGACACAGCGTGATCTCTCGAGAACACGCTGTGTCTGCACTGCCAGAAGCTGGGCGTTGTGAAGAGAAGTGGATGATACTTCTCGTCAGAACGCCCAGCTAGTAAAAGAAGTAAACACGCCCAGATGTAACACACAATACACGCCCAGTTGGACTTTACTTTAAACACGCCCAGTTGGACTTTAGCAAGCCTCATTTGCATAAATACAAAAATGGTCATAACTTGGCCAAAAATGCTTGTTTTTTAAAAATAAAAATGTTACTGTAATCTACATTGCAGCGCCGATCTGCTGCAATAGCAGATAGGGGTTGCAAAATCTGGTGACAGAGCCTCTTTAACGTAGATGCTATAAGAACTCAGTGGCAACGCCACCTAGTGAGGTAAAGGCACATAACAACAGGCATATGTTACATCACACTGCATTAAATAACTCTAATAATAGTTAGAATACCACTATGGGCCCAAAATACATTATTGTCCCTTTTTCAGGGTGGGTATTTCTCCCCTCACACTTATATATGAAAATAAGATTACATTGTAAATACATTGTAAATACTATGTGACATACCCATTATAGGATGACAATTGAAACCCATAACAATTTTTTTTATATATTCTTGATACGATTAGAGCCTTACCCTACCAATATACAACTATTTAAGAAACTGTTATATCCTTATATTTGCTTGAAGGAAAAAGGAAAGAGATGAATACAGAAAACCTCTTGACCCTATTGATACAAACCTTTATTTATCATATTATATCACTATAGAGGTAGGCTAAGCCAATACTATCACTGCTTTGGGGTCCGGGTAGTGGTGTAAATATAAGGCTGAATACACATGGCCGTACTACAAATCTGTGTTGTATATACCATGAAAGTACCATATGCACAGACTACATAGAGGTCCATAATATGGGCCTGCAAGGATTGCCATACAGGGTTTCTGCACCCAGCGTTGCTGTGTGCATGTGCTCTAAGGCCCTGTTCATGGATTTTGACCTGTTGGCAGAATACTTGCCACGTTTTTCAGCTGCTGCCATTGAGCGCCGCGGGCAAAAAAACGCAGCGAAAACCGCTTTATCTGCCTCCCATTGATGTCAATGTGAGGTCAGAGACAGAAACGCCTGAAGAAAGGGCATGAGGCTTCTTTTTCCTGCGACCGTTTTTTTTACGCTCGCGGGGAAAAAAAGCCTCTGCCTCCCATTGAAATCAATGGAAGACGTTTTGTCAAAAACCGCGCCAAAAAAACTCTGTGTGAACTAGGCCTAAGTGTTGCAGAAGTGGCAATCACAATTGAGCCTAAACTCACTAGGAGACCATGGTCTGCCAACCGCATATGTAAACGTAAAAAGGTTGCGCAGTGGTGTAATGATTTCTAAAATTTGTATATTATAATAATGATTAATAGAGCTATATCCTGATACAAATCAGACATATGTATTCTATGTGTCATGTTATAATCATATATGGTGTCACATTACATCACTAGTGGTTAGGTTAAGGGCCCAGGTATAATTTTTTTTACCAGATCAAGGACTATCAATCTATGCCATTTGGGACCCTCATACCTACTAACTCCTGATCCAAATTAAATTTGCGTTAAGGGTATGTTCACACGATTAACAAAATACGTCTGAAAATACGGAGCTGTTTTCAAGGGAAAACAGCTCCTGGTTTTCAGATGTTTTTTGAGCAACTCTCGTTTTTCGCGGCGTTTTTCGCTGCATTTTTTACGGTAGTTTTTGGAGCTGTTTTCAATAGAGTCTATGTAAAAACGGCTCCAAAAACGTCCCAAGAAGTGTCCTGCACTTCTTTTGACGAGCGTCATTTTACGCGTCGTCTTTTGACAGCGACGTGTAAAATGACAGCTCGTCTGCACAGAACATCGCAAGACCCATTGCAAGCAATGGGCAGATGTTTGCCGACGTATTGGAGCCGTCTTTTCAGGCATAATTTGAAGCATAAAATGCCCGAATTACGTCTGAAAATAGGTTGTGTGAACGTACCTTTAGAGTGTTTCACAGATACCTCCACTCTATCCACTTAATGGACTTGTAGTGCTTTACAGGTAGTAAAAGGATCATGGTTATTGATAAGCCCAGGTTTACACAGGAGGAAGGTTGGAAGATTTTTGTTTAAAGTTCAGCTGATTTAGGGAAGGGGATGTTTTGGGTAGTGGTAGTGTTCAGTTTGAAATACCGCTACCCTCTCCACTGTGTACACGCATAAATCTATGTACCTGACTGAGCTATAAAAAAGCACTTTTCACTATAATATTCACTATATTTACTATCTATATCAATTCATTATATTTTTAATCTGTGTGCACAACTTATTGTGTATACAGAGTTTTCCCTCAAATTATTCTATGATAAATGGCCATTATATCATGCAAGTATGTCCCAGTTTATATTGATGGCTAATAAAGAACAAATAATGCAGCTAAATCTGCAAAATCTTGTGTAAAAACATGCTTTGGCAACAGAAGCTTTAACAGTAAAAATGATTAGTTCTGAAAAAAAAGAGATGTATGTACCTGTTAAACCCAAGGAGATGTAAATTATAGTCCCTTATAATGTTGTCATTAAATATATAGATTCTTTTTAATCGCTTTCATTGGAAAGTATAAAACATATTTAGATTTGGTGAGAAAAGACATAACAGATTGTTTTGTACGATTTCAAGAAGGACATTAAAGGGCACACTATTTTGAATTGGTTCAATTACAATAGTTTCATGATTCTCAGGAACATACAAATTGCCCAGAAGCTGCACTTAACATTAAAACTCATTTAAATAATGACGCTCATAAAACTAAACTGAATGGCCATATTTGCATAATTAAAAATGATGCTAGAATGTATATCACTTTACATAAAAATAAAAACTTGCCATCTCCTGATGTTGAGGAACATGCCCGTTGAGGATACTGTACCAGTGATCACAGCATTTAACTTTTTAGTATTTCCCTTCTCTCTCAAGTTTCATTGCTTATCTGCCATGCAAAACAAATGATGCCAAGCTTCATTGTGGAATTAGTGGACTTATTGCATTTTCATGCACGGTTTTAGAAATGTAAAAATGTAGAACTGTACACATGTTATTAAAGGAATAAAAAAAAACGAGTTGTCCCATTTAGCCTAATAGGGCGTATATTGGCGTCATAGAGGTGGGAGTCCTGCTTAGGTCCCTCTACTATTAGGCAGAGCAGAGAGCTTCTTCTCTGGACTCAGTATGACCATATATAACATGCTATTATGTATTAGGAACCATGAAATACCACATCTCTCCTGCAGCGGATTTGCAGGTCAGACCCATGGCAAGTAGCTGATCATCAGCCAGTTCTCATTCAGACAAAAGGGTTGTCCACACAGGACAACCTCTTTAAAAAGACTCTTTCAGTTTAGTTTCACAATACCATGTGTTTGGGGCTAGGCCTACTGAAATCAGTAGGTTTCAATGCTTACCAATATTAAAGGGGTTTTCCAAGATCCCCAGAAAGTTCAAACAAACTATACTCACCTGATAAACCTGCTGCCGTTCCAGCTCGCTGGTGGTCCCCACTGATCCTTGTTTATCTTGCTGCAACGGTGACATGACTGTATATCCCAGGGGACCAATGCAGCCTATCACTGGCCTCAGCCAAGGTTCCCTTTTTGGGGATCTCAGAAAACCCCTTTAAGCATGGTTAAGCAATATTGTTTCCCTCCAGCACTGGGGTTTTGGGTGACACAATTTGCATAGAGTTTTCATGTTCTCCAATTGTTTCCTCTCATACTAAAAAAACTTAGAAATTGTCCCTAGTGTTAGAGATAGTAAAATAAAGGTTGATAGTGCCATAGGAGGCAGGAACTGGTGTGAATGGTGCCAATCTGTGTGCAGTTCTGCGGAATACTGTATGTTGCAGCTATACAAAAAAAACAGCAAATAATTTATAATTCACCACCTTATGACCGCCCTCTTTACCCCATTGACATCCCCGTGACACGATCGTGGGGTGCCAATGGTCTCCATGGCAGCTAGGGGCCTAACAAATGCCACCAGGTCTGCCTTCAGTGCATGCCTATTATGCCCTGCCAAAGGTAGGGCCTAATAGATGCCTGTCAGTTTAGATCTGACAGCATAATACACTGCAATACAGAGGTATTGCAGTTTATTATAAAACAATCAAATGATCACCTACTGAAGTCCCATACTGGGACTGAAAAAAGTAAAACAACAGATGAATAAAATTTATAATAAATAAATTAAAAATCCCAAGAAAAAAATAATTAAAAACCCGCATTTTCCCTTACAAATGCTCTATTATGAAAAAGAACAATAATAAATTAAAAACGCTACACATAATTGGTATCCCCACGTCCGTAATGATATGAACTATACAATTATAACATTATTTAACTCGCACACTGAACGCTGTAAAAAAATAAAATAAAAAACAATGCCAGAATTGCTGTATCCAAAAAATGCTATAAAAAGGCATCAAAAAGTCATACGTACACCAAGATACCAATATAAACTAAAAGTTGCCCCACAATAAATAAGCTCTCATACAGCTATCAGCATTGTGAGAAACTAGAGATGGGACGCACAATCCACAATATATATCTTGATCTGAGCCCCTAGGCATAATTTAGAAATATGAACATGTGGTTCTTTGTTAACATTTTGATCAAACTGTATAAGCCCACTTCCCACTACACGGCGACCTCTTTAAAGTGAGTCCCTACTCTATCGGTTGCAGCACCGCATGGCGGCCACTGCCACAGCAACACCGCCTCTGCAGAGGGAGCAACCCAGGGGTCCAAAAGCACCCATGCTATCAGACTGTGCCAAGCCTCCTTGACTCTGGGCCACGTCCCCCCACAAGTGCAGCACCACAGCAACAGATGCGGTCCATGTCTAGTTTCTCACAATGCTGATATTCTCTCATACAGCAGAAAAATAAAAAAGTTATGGCTCTTAGAATATAACAAAAACAAACACTTAAAAAAGGGTTTATACTGTGCAAAAGTAACAAAACATACAAAACTACACTACCGTTCAAAAGTTTAGGGTCACTTAGAAATGTCCTTATTTTTGCAAGAAAAGCACAGTTTTTTTCAATGAAGATAACATTAAATTAATCAGAAATACACTCTATACATTGTTAATGTGCTAAATGACTATTCTAGCTGCAAACGTCTGGTTTTTAATGCAATATCTACATAGGTGTATAGAGGCCCATTTCCAGCAACCATCACTCCAGTGTTCTAATGGTACATTGTGTTTGCTAACTGTGTTAGAAGGCTAATGGATGATTAGAAAACAATTGAAAACCCTTGTGCAACTATGTTAGCACCGCTGTAAACAGTTTTGCTGTTTAGAGGAGCTATAGAACTGACCTTCCTTTGAGCTCAAAATGGCTAGAAAAAGAGAGCTTTCATGTGAAACTCGACAGTCTATTCTTGTTCTTAGAAATGAAGGCTATTCCATTCGAGAAATTGCCAAGAAACTGAAGATTTCCTACAACGGTGTGTACTACTCCCTTCAGAGGACAGCACAAACAGGCTCTAACTAGACAACAAGATAAGGAGATCCTTTCGTTACAAAACAGCAGTGTAAATAAAAAGGCCCAAATAATGTCAAATCACATTTCTGATAATGAAAGTGAAAAACTGACAGGCAAGTTAAAGTGTATGTTCACAAATGCCAGAAGTCTAGCAAGCAAAATGGGGGAGCTGGAGGCCTTGATACTGGAAGAAAATATAGATATAGTTGGTGTTGCTGAAACATGGCTGGACTCTTCACATGACTGGGCTGTAAATCTACAGGGTTTTACACTTTTTCGGAAAGACAGGACAAATAGGAAAGGTGGTGGTGTATGTCTGTATGTGAGAAATGATATGAAGGCGAGTGTGAAAGAGACAATAGTGGGTGAATACTGTGAGGAGGTTGAAACCTTGTGGGTGGAACTAGAAAGGGAGGTAAACACTGAAAAAATTACTTTTGGTGTAATCTATAGACCCCCCAATATAACTGAGGAGATGGAAGTTCAGCTATATAAACAGATGGAGCGGGCTGCACAGGCGGGTACTGTAGTGATAATGGGAGATTTTAATTTCCGGGATATTAATTGGTGTCATGGTTCAGCTTCAACTGCAAAGGGGAGACATTTCCTCAACCTGTTGCAGGAAAATTTTATGGGCCAGTTTGTGGAAGACCCGACTAGAGGTGAAGCTCTGTTGGATCTGGTAATTTCTAATAATGCAGATCTTATTGGGAATGTCAATGTTCGTGAAAACCTCGGTAACAGTGATCATAATATAGTTACATTTTACCTATACTGTAAAAAACAAACGCAGGCTGGGAGGGCAAAAACATTTAATTTTAAGAAAGCCAATTTCCCCAGGATGAGGGCGGCAATTCAGGATATGGACTGGGAAGAACTAATGTCAAATAATGGAACAAATGATAAATGGGAGATTTTCAAATCTACTTTGAGTTATTATAGTGCAAAATTTATTCCTATAGGTAACAAGTATAAACGACTCAAATTAAACCCCACATGGCTTACACCTTCTGTGAAAGGGGCAATACACGACAAAAAAAGGGCATTTAAAAAAATACAAATCTGAGGGTACAGCTGTAGTCTTTGTAAAATATAAAGAGCTTAATAAAATCTGTAAAAATGTAATAAAATTAGCAAAAATACAAAATGAAAGGCAGGTGGCCAAGGATAGTAAAACAAATCCCAAAAAATTCTTCAAGTATATAAATGCTAAAAAGCCAAGGTCTGAACATGTAGGACCCCTAGATAGTGGTAATGGGGAGTTGATCACAGGGGATCAAGAGAAGGCAGAGTTACTAAATGGGTTCTTTAGCTCTGTATATACAACAGAAGAAAGAGCAGCTGATGTAGCCGGTGCCAGTGCTGTTAATATATCAGTTGATATACTGAATTGGATGAATGTAGATATGGTCCAAGCTAAATTAAATAAAATAAATGTGCACAAGGCCCCGGGACCAGATGGGTTACACCCTAGAATTCTTAAAGAGCTTAGTTCAGTTATTTCTGTCCCCCTTTTCATAATATTCAGAGAATCTCTAGTGACTGGTATAGTGCCAAGGGACTGGCGCAGCGCAAATGTGGTGCCTATTTTCAAAAAGGGCTCTAGGTCTTCCCCGGGTAATTATAGACCAGTAAGCTTAACATCCATCGTGGGGAAAATGTTTGAGGGGCTATTGAGGGACTATATACAGGATTATGTGACAATAAATAGCATTATAAGTGACAGCCAGCACGGTTTTACTAAGGACAGAAGTTGTCAAACTAACCTAATCTGTTTTTATGAAGAGGTGAGCAGAAGTCTAGACAGAGGGGCCGCTGTGGATTTATTGTTTTTGGACTTTGCAAAGGCATTTGACACTGTCCCACATAGACGCCTAATGGGTAAATTAAGGACTATAGGTTTAGAAAATATAGTTTGTAATTGGATTGAGAATTGGCTCAAGGACCGTATCCAGAGAGTTGTGGTCAATGATTCCTACTCTGAATGGTCCCCGGTAATAAGTGGTGTACCCCAGGGTTCAGTGCTGGGACCACTATTATTCAACTTATTTATTAATGATATAGAAGATGGGATTAATAGCACTATTTCTATTTTTGCAGATGACACCAAGCTATGTAATATAGTTCAGTCAATGGAAGATGTTCATGAATTGCAGGCAGATTTAAACAAACTAAGTGTTTGGGCGTCCACTTGGCAGATGAAGTTTAATGTAGATAAATGTAAAGTTATGCATCTGGGTACCAACAACCTGCATGCATCATATGTCCTAGGGGGAGCTACACTGGCGGATTCACTTGTTGAGAAGGATCTGGGTGTACTTGTAAATCATAAACTCAATAACAGCATGCAGTGTCAATCAGCTGCTTCAAAGGCCAGCAGGATATTGTCGTGTATTAAAAGAGGCATGGACTCACGGGACAGGGATGTAATATTGCCACTTTACAAAGCATTAGTGAGGCCTCATCTAGAATATGCAGTTCAGTTCTGGGCTCCAGTTCATAGAAAGGATGCCCTGGAGTTGGAAAAAATACAAAGAAGAGCAACGAAGCTAATTAGGGGCATGGAGAATTTAAGTTATGAGGAAAGATTGAAAGAATTAAACCTATTTAGCCTTGAAAAAAGACGACTAAGGGGGGACATGATTAACTTATATAAATATATTAATGGCACATACAAAAAATATGGTGAAATCCTGTTCCTTGTAAAACCCCCTCAAAAAACAAGGGGGCACTCCCTCCGTCTGGAGAAAAAAAGGTTCAAGCTGCAGAGGCGACAAGCCTTCTTTACCGTGAGAACTGTGAATCTATGGAATAGCCTACCGCAGGAGCTGGTCACAGCAGGGACAGTAGATGGCTTTAAAAAAGGGTTAATTTCCTAGAACAAAAAAATATTAGCTCCTATGTGTAGAAATTTTTCCTTCCCTTTTCCCGTCCCTTGGTTGAACTTGATGGACATGTGTCTTTTTTCAGCTGTACTAACTATGTAACTATGTAACCAGAGTAGAAAGAGAAGTGGAAGGCCCCGCTGCACAACTGAGCAACAAGACAAGTACATTAGAGTCTCTAGTTTGAGAAATAGATGCCTCACAGGTCCTCAACTGGCAGCTTCATTAAATAGTACCCTGCAAAATGCCAGGGTCAATGTCTACAGCGAAGAGGCGACTCCGGGATGCTGGCCTTCAGGGAAGAGTGGCAAAGAAAAAGCCATATCTGAGACTGGCTAATAAAAGGAAAAGATTAATATGGGCAAAAGCACACAGACATTGGACAGAGGAAGATTGGAAAAAAGTGTTATGGACAGACGAATCGAAGTTTGAGGTGTTTGGATCACACAGAAGAACATTTGTGAGATGCAGAACAACTGAAAAGATGCTGGAAGAGTGCCTGACGCCATCTGTCAAGCATGGTGGAGGTAATGTGATGGTCTGGGGTTGCTTTGGTGCTGGTAAAGTGGGAGATTTGTACAAGGTAAAAGGGATTTTGAATAAGGAAGGCTATCACTCCATTTTGCAACGCCATGCCATACCCTGTGGAGAGCGCTTGATTGGAGCCAATTTCATCCTACAACAGGACAATGACCCAAAGCACACCTTCAAATTATGCAAGAACTATTTAGGGAAGAAGCAGGCAGCTGGTATTCTATCTGTAATGGAGTGGCCAGCGCAGTCACCAGATCTCAACCCCATAGAGCTGTTGTGGGAGCAGCTTGACCGTATGGTACGCAAGAAGTGCCCATCAAGCCAATCCAACTTGTGGGAGGGGCTTCTGGAAGCATGGGGTGAAATTTCTCCCGATTACCTCAGCAAATTAACAGCTAGAATGCCAAAGGTCTGCAATGCTGTAATTGCTGCAAATGGAGCATTCTTTGACGAAAGCAAAGTTTGAAGAAGAAAATTATTATTTTAAATAAAAATCATTATTTCTAACCTTGTCAATGTCTTGACTATATTTTCTAGTCATTTTGCAACTCATTTGATAAATATAAGTGTGAGTTTTCATGGAAAACACAAAATTGTCTGGGTGACCCCAAACTTTTGAACGGTAGTATATATCAATTTGGTATTTGTCCTGCCCCCACTTCACGCACCCCCGGGGTCTATGTGGAGCTCGACAGGCAGCTAAACACCTTCCTACTAGCCAATAAATGAGACTGGTTGAAAGTCTGTAGCTTTATTAACTGGTCATAGGATTAGGGTAAAACTGAGGAACAAACAAGAATATACATGCCATTAGATTACAGCAATACATAAGTACAAGGCACATTGAATAAATGTACTACATATACAGGTAACAGGCTGATATATTAAGCCTATATACAAATAAACAGTAGAGATAACCGTTATAGTACAGTATGAACAGTGTATGGCAGTACAAATACAGTATAGGACCATACATGGCCGACCATGAGGCTAGGCTGAGCTTCACAACTACACTAACTGATATATTACAGTCCCATGTAACAGAGTGAATACTGTCCTAACAGTATTCCTGTGGCTGCTGATAGCCAGTAATATAAACCATCTATCTGCTTACCGACTATGCTAAGACGAAAAGAAGGATGGAATGAATCAAAATGGTCCTCTCTCTGAGCAGATATAGAAGAGACTGCCCTTCTTCTTCCCAGAATGCTTTTCACCTTCTCATGGGTGGGGAAAACAAGAAATTACACAAAGGAGGAAATTACTAACACCGGCCACTAGATGGCACCTGGAGCACTAATTACTTGCATAGAAAATAACGTCACAAATCTCAGTCTATAACATTACGCCTATGAGCAGCATACTCCCCGTCTGGCGTCAATCGATGCCACCATCAGAGTCCCCAGATGAAAACAGTAAAATAAGTTCTGTTACTGGTCTGAGAAATAGTTTGGTCTCCTTCTAATTATGAACCTTGACCTCAACTTTCCGGACGTTCCCGTCCTCTCCCGGGAATGTTTTAGTAACGAGACCTAGAGGCCACTCATTCCTATGTGCTTGGCAGTCTTTCATAAACACGACATCACCAGTTCTGATGTTAGGTTTGGTGTTCTGCCATTTATTCCTTGGTTATAGCGTGGAGATGTATTGCTTTTTCCACCTATCCCAAAAGGTATTGGCCAGGCTTTGTACTTGTCTCCATCGACATTTGTAAAGGTCTTTGGTACTGAATTCTCCAGCGGGAGCATGAGCAGTGCTAGTCTTCTGAGTAAGCAGCATTACAGGAGTAAGGATTACTGGATCTTCAGGATCACTTGAGACTGGAGTTAAAGGTCTGGCATTAATGATGACTTATACTTCTGCCATGAAAGTAGTCAAGCACTCATGGGTAAGCCTTGCTGTACCCACTTGCAGGAAGATGGAGTCCAGGATTCTACGTGCTACGCCTATCATTCTTTCCCAAGCTCCACCCATGTGAGAAGAATGGGGTGGATTGAAAGTACAAGTGCAACCTCGCTCACTTAGGTATCTCTCGACACTCATTGTATCCAGGTTTGCAGGAATTTGTAGTTCTTTGGCTTTAACAGAAGCATCAGAAAACACACACAGTCTTTGTATTGGAACTTCTGTAGATGGCACAGGGGCATATGGACGTGCAACATGTAGACTAGATAGAGTGGTTAGAGAGTTCCTCCACTCTACCCACAGACCTCTCTTTTCAGTGGGAAGTGGATCATCCCAGTCGGAAGGATCACAAGTTAAATCTCTGAGTATTGCTTTACCTTGTATGGTGACAGGAGCTGCAAATCCTAAAGGGTCATATGAGCAGTTTATAGCAGACAGGACTCCGCTCCGAGTAAAGGGTTTTTCCTCCCTGCTGACTTGGAAGGTAAAGGTGTCAAACTTTAAGTCCCAGAGTAACCCAAGACTACGTTGCATGGGAAGAGTGTCAGTTCTCAAATCTAAGTCCCTTAAATCATTTGAGTGGTCGTGAGAAGAAAAGGCTTCCATCAATTCTTTACTGTTGGAGGCGATTTTGTGGAGTCTCACGTTTGAACTGGCGAGCATTTCCTGAGCTCTTTTAAGAAGACTGATTGCAGACTCATTTGTAGGCAGGGATTTTAAACAGTCATCCACATAAAAGTCTTTTTCTACAGTGTCTAACATCTGACCCATATTCTTTCTCACCCTCCTTAGCTGAATGTTTGAGTCCATAAATAGCCACTGCAGGGGAAGGACTGTTACCAAAGATGTGTACCCGCATGCGGTACTCTATGGAGTCTTTGGAGGGATTGTTCTCCTTGAACCAAAAGAACCTTAAGAAGTTCCTGTGTTCTTCTTTAACAAGGAAGCAATGGAACATTTGTTGGATGTCAGCCATGAATGCAACAGAGTCTCTGCGAAAGCGGAGAAGTACTCCTAGGAGTCGGTTGTTGAGGTCTGGACCTGACAGGAGGACATCGTTTAAGGAGACACCCTCATGTTTGGCATTAGAGTCAAATACCACTCTTATCTGACCTGGTTTCTTTGGGTGGTATACACCGAATATTGGTAGGTACCAGCACTCCTCTGTGTCCTTTAAGATAGGAGCTATCTCTGCATGATCATTCTCAAATATTTTTTCCATGAATGTAAAGAAGTGGTCTCTCATATCTGGCTTTCTCTGCAAATTACGTCTAAGGGAAGTGAAGCGTTTATAGACTTGTTCTCGGTTGTTAGGCAAGCGTTGTCTCTTGGACCTGAAGGGAAGTGGTGAAACTAAGCTATTTGACTTATCTTTGACTATTTCCTGCTCCATTATTGATAAGAACAGTCTATCCTCATGTGACATTGCCACCTGATTGTCTTCCTTTGTTCTCTGGAAGACTGTGCATCCTAAGTGGTCTTGGTCCCTGTCACAGGCATGGTTGTCACAGGAGTTGCCTATGAAGGGACATGGCAGATGGATGCTGTGAGGTAGCTCTTTTATGAGGAAATTGCTTTGACATTGTTGGAAAAGAGAAGGGCGTCCATTCTCTAGTGTGCTAGTAAGTATGCTGTTAACTGAGGGTGGTTTGTGCACACTTCCTAGACAAACATCTCCTATAATCACCCATCCTAGGTCAAGTCTCTGGGCATATGGAGCATTGTGAGGACCATTGATTTGATCTCTAGCTTTGTGAACTCGTAAAATATCTCTCCCAAGAAGCAGGATTATCTGAGCCTGTGGCTCTAATTCTGGTATGAGATAACTTATATGTCTCAAATGGGGTTGGTGTTTTGCAGCATCTGGTGTAGGGATTTCAGACCTGTTATCAGGGATCTGGTTACACTCAATTATAGTTGGTAAAGGCAAGGATGTGTAACCATCTATAGACTCGACTTGGTAACCAATAGCTCTCCTCCCCGCCGTCTCAACAGTAACGGCACAAGTCTTTAGGGAGTAGGGAGAGTTGGGTCCTTTAATTTTTAAAATTTCAAAGAAGGTAGATCTGGCTAGAGACTTGTTACTTTGGTCATCGAGAATTGCATAGACTTTAATAGCTTTGTCTTTGTGGCCTGTTGGGTAAACTCTGACTAGGCAGATTTTTGAACAGGACCTGCCACCTATAAGTCCTTTGCAGACCTCAGTACATTGAGAAGTAACTGCTGGTGTCTCTGTATCAGTGTTCATTTCCTCTCCGCCCTGCTCCTGGGCACTTACTGCATGTGTCCATGGTGGTGGCCCAGGGTGTAAAGCTGTGTTGTGATCTGTGCTGTCACATTCTGTACATTTTACACTGACCTTACAGTCCTTGGCGAAATGTGATGTTGCTAAGCAGCATTTGTAGCAGATCTTGTTTTCGCTGAGGAAGGCTTTGCAGTCCTCTATGGACTTCTCCCTGAAGGCTCTGCATTTCAGTAGGGAATGTGGCTTCCTGTGCACAGGACACTGCTTACTGGGATCCTGGAATCTGTCCTCTTGGTGAGAGGAGCTTGAAGACCTGTAGGGATAACCTTTAAGAGAAACAGTTTTGTGAACTGCCACAGGTGTTTTATGCTGCTTTAAACCAGAAGGAGTGGCACAGGATAGTGTAAGATCAAAGCTAGGATCATTCCTAATTCTTGCTTGCTGTGTAATAAATTCCACAAACACACTGAAAGGAGGGAATGGTACGTTGTGAATTTGCTTGTACCTAGAGCCATGTGTGACCCACTTCTCCTGCAGGTTGTAGGGAAGTTTTTGGATTATAGGGTTGACACCTCTGGCTGTGTCAAGGAATGCAAGTACCAATAAATCTCCTTCTGCCTTGGCGACCTGTAGTTCCATTAAAAGGTCACTGAGTTCCCTAAGTTTTTGGTAGCCCTTACTAGCTATTTTAGGGAAGTCATCAATTCTTTTGAATAATGCACTTTCTATCACCTCTGCCGAACCATAACACTCATCAAGTCTGTCCCAGATCATCTTAAGACCTGTTTCTGGGTAGTTTGTGTTGATGGCCCTGATCCTCTTAGCATGCTCAGCAGATTCATTTCCAAGCCATTTCACTAGTAGATCTAGCTCTTCTCTGCATGACAAGTCTAAGTCTCTGATAACATTCTGGAAAGAGGATCGCCAAGCTCTATAGTTCTCAGGACTATCGCTAAACTTTACAAGTCCCTTGGTGACTAGCTCACGTCGAGCAAAGAACTTAGCAAAGTCTATTGTGGCTTGGTTAGTACTGAGACAGGTTGGCGGAGCATTGCCATGGTGAGAGTGTGGTGTGTGGTCATACCTGTTAGGAGTCTCTGCTTCAGGCTCGCCCGTGCTATACCGTTTTGGGGTGAAGAAACTTCCTGTATACTGGAATGGAGGTTGGGTTCTTTGGTGAGCAGGGAAGTTGACTTGAGCTGTGTAATTCTCTTGCTTGCAGAACTGTGGTCTGAGGTCAGCTTCCTGACCCAAGGTCTGGTGTGTTTGACCTGGCTCTCTGATGATCTCTTTTGTTTCTTGTGCAGACTGAGAGTTACTGATGGAGTGTTGAAGGACATATTCTGAAGTGCGCTGTAGTGCATCTTTGGGATCCTGTTCTAGGCCTAGCACATTGGTATGTCTGCTGTGCTCACTGTCAGGCTATGCGGCTGCTTCTAAGACTTCTGCTTCAGCTATGGCAGCTGCTGCTTCCTTTTCAATGGTGAGCTTTGCAAGTGTCGCTTCCAGGCGCGCCCTTTCCAGGTCTAGCGAGGCTTGTTGTTGCGCTTTCTCTGCTTCCAAGGATGCTTGTTGTAATTTCAGTTGTATCTCTTGCTCAGCAAAGGTGGCCCGTGGCTTTGCTGCTGCAGCCTTTGCGCGGGCGATGGCGGCTGCATTGCCAACAGATGATGCCTTGGAGGAACTGACATGTGATCTTGTCTTGAGAGAAGATGTCTGGCTTCGTGACATAGCTTGACCGTAGAGATCGCCGTGTTGCCTGTTTGCAGGTGACTGCGTAGACAGTAGCAGACCTCAGTGTAGTCTTTTCCTTCTTGATTCCAGCAGTCGTTTTACTGTCCTGCCCCCACTTCATGCACCCCCGGGGTCTATGTGGAGCTCGACAGGCAACTAAACACCTTCCTACTAGCCAATAAATGAAACTGGTTGAAAGTCTGTAGATTTATTAACTGGTCATAGGATTAGGGTAAAACTGAGGAACAAACAAGAATATACATGCCATTAGATTACAGCAATACATAAGAACAAGGCACACTGAATAAATGTACTACATATACAGGTAACAAGCTGATATATATTAAGCCTATATACAAATAAACAGTAGAGATAACTGTTATAGTACAGTATGAACAGTGTATGGCAGTACAAATACAGTATAGGACCATACATGGCCGACCATGAGGCTAGGCCGAGCTTCACAACTACACCAACTGATATATTACAGTCCCATGTAACAGAGTGAATACTGTCCTAACAGTATTCCTGTGGCTGCTGATAGCCAGTAATATAAACCATCTATCTGCTTACCGACTATGCTAAGACGAAAAGAAGGATGGAATGAATCAAAATGGTCCTCTCTCTGAGCAGATATAGAAGAGACTGCCCTTCTTCTTCCCAGAATGCTTTTCACCTTCTCATGGGTGGGGAAAACAAGAAATTACACAAAGGAGGAAATTACTAACACTGGCCACTAGATGGCACCTGGAGCACTAATTACTTGCATAGAAAATAACGTCACAAATCTCAGTCTATAACATTACGCCTATGAGCAGCACAGTATTGCTGTAATCGTAAAGACTGGCAGAATAAAGTTATTGTGTTATTTATACCACAAGGTAAATGGCGTAAAGTTAAGATGCAAAAAAGTCTAGTGAAATTTCAGGCTTTTTCCATTACCCCCCAAAAAAGTTAATACAACTTAATTAATAAATTATATGTACCCCAAAATGGTGTCATTTAAAAATATAACTTGTCCTGCAAAAAACAAGAAAAAAAATAATATAAAAGTAATGGCTTTTGAAATGCGACAATCAAAAAACTGAAAAAAATTGCTCGCTCATTAAGTCCCAAAATAGGGTGGTCACTAAAGGGTTAAATAAGATACATACATGCAGAAAGAGGCCTGTACAGCACACAAGGACCCTTTGTTGAGTTAATATTATTTCCTTTCACAAACAGAAAAGTTTAGAGAGCAGCATACAATATGAGTAAGTAAAGTTTCTAATTTCCCATTTTATCGTTCCTTTCTGCAACTTCATTTGGCCAGGACTATGTAGAATTACTGAGCCACATTATGCTTTATGCCAATAATGGAATACACCACACTTGTTTGGCTGCATTTGCAAATTCACTAGAGGCAACAATATAACTTCAGCAGGAAGCACAAATAAATTGGTAATGGTACATGGCAGGGTTTCCCTACGTACTAGTTCAACATACCAGATTGATCCACATAGAAATAATACTTCAAGCCCACATAGCAGTTCCCACAGAGTAGCAATATAGTAACTAGCCATAAAGTAACACAGCAATGCCAATATACTAGTGTCATTTAATAGGACATGTTCAGTACTATAACACAATAGTGCCAAAAATGCTTCCCATTTATTTGTATTGCATTGTTTTGTTTGTATTGTTTGTATACTGTACATAGGGATACAGATGTATTACAGGCAAATGTGACATTTTTCGTTTTCTGCTGAGAAGCACAAGATATGTAGCTTGTTGTGTACAAGCTCTTCGGCCGCTAGCATTGCTACAGATATAGCCAAGTTTATCTTGACTCTAATAACTTGCCGCAACGTGATATCACACAATAAAAGCCATTGAAAACGCCAAGTTAAAGTTTCTTGACACTGTTTATTTAATGCGTTAAAAGTCAAGATAAAGACGGCTACATCTGTATATTCCTGTAGGACTAATTGTGCACAATGTTGCTTTGTAATTACTTATGATAATGTGAATTCAGTGCTGATGACTGACCAGTGTGATGGTTTAATGGATTAGAATGGGATTCATAATGTGTTTATGTGAAGAAAAGCATATTAACCTCAGGTAAGTAGCTTATATTTGGAAAATGATTCAGTAGCTGAGATAAATGATTGGCTCCCTGCTGCTAATATTTTCTTTATGACCTTGACTCCGATGCTTTATCTTGGGTTACACAAGGTTTGTTTAGGTTTGTGTTCTTTTATAAACTTTGAGCAAACTTTTTATCATGTAGAATAAGTGCAATTGTAGAGTTTTCTTTTTTTTTCAAAGTGCTTTAGGTATAAGCTATTACGGAAGCGTGCTCGTAGATTGCTACGAGAGAACAAACCACATCAATTCTACACTATAGTTCAATTATCCAGACTTTTCAAAATGTGCACTTTCCATTTTTTATTGTCTAATCATAATAAGTCAGATGCTTTAATCTTCTTCTCTGCAGGTGTATTACTAGATATGTGGTAAAACACATATTTTAAAGAAGTAATGATGTTCTATCCTTGTAAATGTATAATATACAGATTAGAACTTTTTTTATTCCTCATGTTTAGTGCAATATTTTAGAACTAAGAAGGCTGAGGTGCAATGAGACAAAATGACACAAGATTCAGGATTAGGGTATGTTCACATGAGGGCGTCCGTAACGGCTGAAATTACGGGGATGTTTCAGCCTGAAAACATCCCCGTAATTTCAGCCGTAACGGCATGTGCAGGCGCTTGAACGCCGCGTCCATTACGGACGTAATTGGCGCTGCTATTCATTGAAGTCAATGAATAACGGCTCCAATTACGGCCAAAGAAGTGACAGGTCACTTCTTTGGCGCGGGCGTCTATTTACGCGCCGTCATTTGACAGCGGCGCGTAAATTACGCCTCGTGTGAACAGACAAACGTCTGCCCATTGCTTTCAATGGGCAGATGTTTGTCAGCGCTATTGAGGCGCTATTTTCGGATGTAATTCGGGGCAAAACCGCCCGAATTACGTCCGTAATTAGTGCGTGTGAACATACCCTTAGGGTATGTTCACACGCTGAGTCAAAACCGTCTGAAAATACAGAGCTGTTTTCAAGGGAAAACAGCTCCTAGCTTTCAAACGTTTTTTTTAAACCACTGGCGTTTTTCGCGGCCGTTTTTTTGTATTTAGAACAAGTGGAGAAGTGTCTATATAGTAGTAGTATATAGACATTGTTAACCTTATTCTACATACTATAATGTTACATGGAAGAAGTCTGTATATAGAATATACAGACTGCTGGTGTGTTAAATTATCGTACATAGAATATACTGTCTGCTGCTGTGTTGAATTATAGTACATAGAATATACAGACAACCATGCATTATTACTTTATCTGACTCTGTGCTGCCATTATTATCTTGCCAGCTTGACTAAGTTTCATTTACACCATCAAAGTTGCTCCGTAATCTGTAATAGGCAGAGGGATTTAAGACTGAACACATTTTTAGTGTTTTACACAGAGCCAACTCCAGGTTTATGTGGGCCCCTTGGGCAATAAAGTCACATCGGGCCTTTTGCTGTATATTAATACCTGGCAGATTCGTTGCAGCTGTTCCAACAACTAAAAAAAGTCCATTCAATACATGTGAATGCAGTTGTTTCTGCAGCAGGTGCATGGATTTCTGCAAGCCCAATCAGATGAATAAGACTGTTGCAGAAAACGTCTGCACATTTCATAAACAAATCTGCTGTGTGTGAACTTACCCTTATATGTATGTCTGCCACATGTGAACTTATCCTTATATGTATGTTTTTAAAAAAAAAAATTATATGAATGTATTTTCCTGTAAATTTTACCAAGGAAAGCCGAAAAACACATTGAAAGTGAAACATGAACATACCTTAAAGCCACCCTCCAGTCTCAGCACAAAATTATAAATGTGATGGGGTATATGGAGCAATATTACCTGTGCCCTCCAGTTGCGCCCCTATGCCGTGGATCTGCCGTTTTAGGGTCCCTTCTGTGTTTTCTCAAAATGGCCACAACACTTCTCAGACTGAATCTAAGACACGCCCTCTGTTCACGGATTGGACAGAACTGCTCACATGAGCAGCTTTGTCCAGCGCTGTGGCAATTTTGGGTCAGCTCAGAGCGGAACCTAAAACAAATCCACGACAGAGGGGCCCAACTGGAGGGCACCAGGTAATATTACTCCATATACCTCATCATATTTAAAATGTTGTCCCGGGAACGGAGCGTCACTTTAAGAGGGAAGGAGGCAGCTGCAAAGTAACCTAACCCATTTGCTGATCAAAATTTGGGTGCTGTGTTTATTTGGATGGCAGGAGCATTTTATTATGTTTTAGCCCTTCCGCTTTCCTACAGCCATAGCTTTTCTATTTTTACATAGATGCAGCTGTATGAGGTCTATTTTGCGACACAAATAGTGGTGTTTTTTTTAAGCACCATTGTGCAATACACATAAATAAGGGTTTAATTGATATTTTGGGAGATCTGCAAAAAAAAAGCAATTCCACTTTTATTTTTACAACATTTACCAATCATCATAACTAATGCAATAACTGTATTGTACAGGTTGTTATGGGAATACCAAATCTGTCTATGTTATTTACTGTTTTGGGATGTTTATTCAATAAAGAGTATTTTTAAACACTTTTTATTTTCATTTTTTTGTTGGCGTAATATTTTTTAGAAACATGAACTTTGCTGGAAACATAATGAACATTGTTTTTCTCCCATGCAGGGTATTTGCCTTTTCATATTTTACTTCTATAATGTCTTGGTATATCGTAGTACATCAGTCCATTGTGCCTATGAAGAATAATAATAATATAGAGGAATTTAGGCAAAGATAATACACACATTAGAGGCAGTGCAGCTCCACACCCCCCTAACACATTTAAAAGCTGTGCTAACTTCTGTCTCATACAGCAGTAATCACAGGTCATTTCAAGGGAACCCGATCATGGTGGTCCCCACCGATTAACCCCTTAAATGCATATAAGCAGTTAAAACACCATCGGCGCCCCTGCGACTGTTCTGCCATCTATGGAAGGCGATTAGTCCCTGCCAAAGGCAGGACCTAATACACTGCCTGTCAGAGTGAGACTGACAGGTATAATACCCTGCAATACATAAGTATTTGAGTGTATTATAACAACGATTGGACAGTTGGACCTTAAAGTTCCTAGTGAGACTAAAAAAAAAAAGTAAAAAGTAAAAAATAAAGTTAAAAAAATGTGTAAACAAAAATAAAAAAAGTTAAAGTTTCAAGTAACAAAATTAAAATTTGCCCGTTTTCCCTTATCGTCCTTTATTATTAGAAAAAAATACGATACATAATTGGTATTGCCATGTCCGTAACGGCCTGAACTATAAAAATATGATGTTATTTACCCAGTGCAGGGAATACCGTACAAAAAAAACCTTAAAAAACAATACCAGAATCGCTATTTTTTGGTCACTACACCTCCCAAAAAATGAAATAAAAAGGGATAAAAAATGTGCATGCACCCAAACATGATACCAATAAAAACTACAGTTTGTTCCTCAAAAAAAAACAAGCCTTCACACAGCTTTCTTAATGGAAAAATAAAAAGTTATGGCTCTTAGAATATGGCAACACAAAAACAAAATGATTTTTTTTTAAAAGGTATTTTATTGTGCAAAAGCCTTAAAACATAAAAAAAAACTATATGCATTTGGTATCGCCGCAGTCATATCGACCCGCAGAATAAAGTAAATATGTTATTTATAGTGCATGGTGAATGCTGTAAAAAAAAGAATAAAAAAACATAGCAGAGATGCTGTTTTTTTGGTCACGCCTCCCAAAAAAGTAGAATAAAAAGTGATCAAAAAATTTGCATGTACCCCAAAATAGTATCAATAAAAACTACTGATTGTCCTGCAAAAAATAAACCCTCACATCACTGCGTCGCAAAAAAAGTTATGCCACTTAGAATATGGCGACACAAAATGTGCAGAGTCTGTTCCAAAAGAGGGGATAAGATTGGGCTCCAATTATAAGTGCGACACTAACCACGTATCTGTGAAATATTATTTATTTACCCCATTATTATACCACCTTATTATACCCTAATGTAATCCACACAGCTTACATATGCCCCCACATTAAAAACTGAAATACCAGTACAATCCCAAACAGAACTACTACCAAGCAAAATCTGCGTTCCAAAAGACAAGTGGCGCTCCCTCCTTTCTGAGTGTTACAGTGTGCTCAAACAGCAGTTTACGTCCACATACAGTTGATATAAAAAGTCTACACACTCTTGTTAAAATGCCAGGTTCAAGATGAATCATTTCAGAACTTTTTACACCTTTAATGTCACCTATAATCCGCACAATTGTATTGAAAGACAAACTGAAATATTTTTGAATGGAAAAAGAAAAATAAAGAACAAAATAATGTGGTTGCATAAATATGCACACCCTTAAACTAATACTTTGTTGAATTACCCTTTGAGAGGTGTAGTTTCCAAAATTGGGTCACTTTCCACTATACTCTTGTACCTCAGGGGCTTAGCAAATGCGACATGGTGCCCGAACACCAATCCAGCAAAATCTGCGCTCCAAAAGCAAAATGATGCTCCTTCCTTTCTGAGGCCTACCGTGTTTAGGGCCACACATGGGGTATTGCCGTACTCTGTAAAATTGAGTAACAAATGGTGTGGTGTTTTTTCTCCTATTACCACTTGTAAAAATGAAAAATGAAAGAGAACCTTTCAACTGCCCATACATGTGCAGCTAAGTGTATGGGCAGGTGAAAGGCTGAATAGGCAGGGCTGAACAAACCCTGTCTCACTTGAAATTATTTTTCTAATTCCTCCATTATTTACATATCGGTGCCATTATATTTGGCGCCCGATATGTAAATAAGCCCCTGAACTGTCAATGGGCGTTTCTATCTAACTAAATGGCAAGGGGGCGTGATGTCTTCACTCTGACACTGTGCAATCAGGTGCGGACAGTGTCTGGGTGGCTTGTGCTGTGTTCCCTCCCGCGAGAACACACACAGACTGAGAGAGCGCTCTCTGCAGAACCACCACAGAGCGCATCTTTGTCTGGAGGACCTGATTCATCCATGCATTACATGGACTTTATTGGGCATGACGTAGGGCATAATTTTACCTATATTTGCACTGCAGCAGAATTGAACACTTGCTGCCAGGTTCCCACACAAATTACAGCTTTTGGTCTCATTTTCAGGGGAGAATTCTATGAAAAAGGGTTCAAAACTCAAAGTTAGGCTTTAACAAAAACTCAGTACATTCATTGTTCATCAGTAATGCATTTTATCAAAATCAATAAAGTGAAATAAATGTCAGGCAACGAATGTAAAATACACAAAAATTTACATTGTGCTGTAAAAGCAGAAGTAGCTTGATTTAGTTGATAACATACGGTACTTAATATAAATAGCGCAAAAAAATAGGGCAATGATCTAACATTGTAAAATAAACTGCAGAAATGCTGATGCAGCAAACACATTGTAGGACAGGTTATTTATAGCATGTGATAAGCATTATGTGACAAATGTTACAGAACATTTGCATTCTCAAAGCAATACTGCTAGGTAGAGATTTACTCGAAAAACATATTAATTATGTCTGAAATTAGAGATGAGCGAACTTTTCAAAAGTTCGGTTCGGCTAGTTCGCCGAATTTCACAAAAAAGTTTGATTCGGACCGAACTAGTTCGGACCGAACCTGTCACTTACGTGCGCCGAGCATGCTACTGTCTCGGGTGCTGATAGAGTTAATGGGCTGCACTAACTCTTTCAGCAACCTTGACAGTACATGCTCGGCGCGCGGAAAATACTATTTAAATGTAATAAAAAAAAAAAAATTATACGTTCGTACTTACTTTCCTCCTGTCCGGCCTCCAGCGATGACGTTTCATCCCTTTCGCCGCTGCAGCCAATCACAGGCTGTAGTGGCGGTCACGCACGTCAGGATGACGCTTCATCCCACGTGACCGCCTCTGCAGCCAATCACAGGCTGCAGCGGCGACATGGATGAAACGTCATCGCTGGAGGCCGGACAGGAGGAAAGTAAGTATGAACGTATTATTATTTTTTGGGGCATGTATGTATGTTTGCATGTATGTATGTATGTTGTATGTTGTCATGTATGTATGTATGTATGTATGTATGTATATATGTGCATGTATG
Source organism: Rhinoderma darwinii (assembly GCF_050947455.1). Taxonomy (NCBI): domain Eukaryota; kingdom Metazoa; phylum Chordata; class Amphibia; order Anura; family Rhinodermatidae; genus Rhinoderma; species Rhinoderma darwinii. The sequence goes on along the minus strand of NC_134687.1, from coordinate 544,489,291 downwards.
TTTGCATGTATGTATGTTTGCATGAATGTATGTTTGCATGAATGTATGTTTGCATGAATGTATGTTTGCATGTATGTATGTTTGCATGTATGTATGTATGTATGTATGTATGTTGTCATGTATGTATGTATGTATGTATGTATGTATGTTGTCATGTATGTATGCATATATTTGCATGTATGTTTGTATGTATATTTGCATGTATATATTTGCATGTATGTATGTATGTTTGCATGTGTGTATGTTTGCATGTATGTATGTATGTTTGCATGAATGTATGTATGTATGTATGCATTTATGTATGTTTGCATGAATGTATATTTGCATGTATGTATGTATGTATGTTGGCATGTATGTATACATGTATGTATGTTTGCATGTATGTATATATGTATGTATGTATGTTGTCATGTATGTTTGCATGTTTTTATTTTTGCATGTATGTTTGCATGTATGTTTATATATATGTGCATGTATGTAATTATGTTTGCATGTATTTATGTTTGCATGTATACTTGTGCATGCTTGTATATATGTATGTATGTATCTTTGCATGTTTGTATGTATGGTTTCATGTGTGTGTGTATGCATGTATGTATGATAGTTTGCATGTATGTATGTTTGTATATATGTATGTATGTATGTATGTATGTATGTTTGTTTGTATATATGTCTGTATGGCCATGTATGATACTGTCTGCTGGCGCCCTGTATCTAAGTCAACTTTGTGGCAGGCTTCTATACATGGTATAACAGTCAGTATCACACATTAAACTGAATCTAAGCCTACGACATGTTTTATTTCATTTTTTTTTTTTTTACAGGTTTGTTGTTTGGACTACGTCGGTTTCGAGGACTACTTCGATGATGGTTTTTTTTTCTACAATAAAATGGTTAATGAGGGTTGTGTTGGGGGTGCTTTATTTCAATAAAATATTTTATCTATATCTTTGTCTTTTTCTTTTCAAATTTTATTACTACCACTTTAGTAATGGCCGCTGTCTGAGTGACAACATCCATTACTAAGGCGAGGCTTAGTGTTAGCCGGTGCAGAGGCTAACACTAACCACCATTATTACCCCGGTACCCACCACCACCAGGGGTGCAGGGAAGAGCCAGGTACGATCCAGTACCCGACCATCTGTTGTGATGGTCGGGCTCTTGGGCGGCCGCAGGCTGGTATTATGAGGCTGGGAAGGGCCAAAAACAGTGGACCTTCCCACCCTTGTAATGCTAGGCTGCTGCTGCTGTGTTGTATCTGGCTGGTTATAAAAGTGGGGGGGACCCCCACGTCATTTTTTTTTAATTATAATTTTTTTTTTAAAAAAAGACATGGGGTTCCACCCAATTTATCATAACCAGCCACATACAACACAGTGTTATTAGCCTGGGAATGGACAAAACCAGTGGCCCTTCCCACCCATGTAATGCCAGACTGCTGCGGCCTTGTATATGGCTGGTTATTAAAAATGTGGGGGACCCAACGTCTATTGTTAAATTTAAAAAAAAAAAACGACGTGGGGTCCCCCCCATTTTTATAACCAGCCCGATACAACACAGCAGCAGCAGCCTAGCATTACAAGGGTGGGAAGGTCCACTGTTTTTGGCCCTTCCCAGCCTCATAATACCAGCCTACGGCCGCCCCAGTACCCGACCATCACAACAGATGGTCGGGTACTGGATCGTACCAAGCTCTTCCCGGCACCCCTGGTGGTGGTGGGTACCGGGGTAATAATGGGTGGTTAGTGCTAGCCTCTGCACTGGCTAACACTAAGTACCGCCTTAATAATGGACGCTGTCAATCAGCCAACTGCCATTATCTAGGCACTAATAAAGTTTAAAAAAAAACACAAAGACAATTTTTTTTTATTGAAATAAGAAATCCCCAACAAAACCCCTCGTTAACCATTTTATTAAAATTTGAAAAAACGTAGATCTACGCAGTAGTCCAACGAATCGAAGATGTAGTCCAATCGGTACATCAAAATCTGCAACAACATAAAAAAACAGTTATCAATGTGAACAATAACAATACTTCTACTCACCTACACACATATATACACGCACACACGCACACACACACAAACAACCATACACAAACACACACATATACACAAACACACATATAAACAAACACACCCATATATACACAAACACACACACATAAACACACACCCATATACACAAACACACACACATAAACACACACCCATATACACAAACACACACATATACAAAAACACACACACACAAACATCTACACACAAACATATATACAAATACACCCATATATATATACACAAACACACCCATATATACACAAACACACACATAAACACACACCCATATACACACATATACACAAACACACACATATACAAAAACACACACACACAAACATCTACACACAAACATATACACATACACCCATATATACACACACATATATACACAAACACATATACACAAACACACCCATATATACACAAACACACATAAACACAAACACACAAATAAAAACAAAAACAGACAAAGACACATACCCAAACACACACACTGTTTCTTTTAAATGCTGCTGGGGAACCCGCTCGATCCACTATATAAGGCTGCGCTATAGTGCAGCATTTAAAAGAAACAGGATCCTGACCTGTCCATAGAGTTTAAGGCAGCACAGAGTATTTCAGGAGATGAGCGTGCAGATTTAGTGCTGCTGTGAACTCTGCTCTTACCATTACGTAGCTCTCAGTCTGTTACCTCTCCTCCACTCCTGTCCTCAAGAACACCTTCACATGATTGGCAAGTCACCACGTAATGGTAAGAGCAGAGTTCACAGCAGCACAGAGTATTTCAGGAGATGAGCGTGCGGATCTTGTGCGGGGTGGTGACTTGCCAATCATGTGAAGGTGTTATTGAGGACAGTAGTGGAGGAGAGGTAACACACTGAGCTACGTAATGGTAAGAGCAAAGTTCACAACAGCACAGAATCTGCACGCTCCTCTCCTGAAATATTCTGTGCTGCTGTGAACTCTGCTCTTACCATTACGTAGCTCTCAGTCTGTTACCTCTCCTCCACTCCTGTCCTCAAGAACACCTTCACATGATTGGCAAGTCACCACTGCGCACAAGATCCGCACGCTCATCTCCTGAAATACTCTGTGCTGCTGTGAACTCTGCTCTTACCGTTACGTGGTGACTTGCCAATCATGAAGGTGTTATTGAGGACAGTAGTGGAGGAGAGGTAACAGACTGAGAGCTACGTAATGGTAAGAGCAGAGTTCACAGCAGCACTGAATCTGCACGCTCATCTCCTGAAATACTCTGTGCTGCCTTAAACTCTGTGGACAGGTCAGGATCATGTTTCTTTTAAATGCTGCACTGTAGCGCAGCCTTATATAGTGGATCGAGCGGGTTCCCTAGCAGCATTTAAAAGAAACAGGATCCTGACCTGTCCACAGAGTTTAAGGCAGCACAGAGTATTTCAGGAGAGGAGCACGGCCGGCCACAGGCAGCCGGTCGTTTTTCCAAGCCGTGCTCCCATTATGCACACGACCGTAAAAACACCCGTTATTGCGGGTCGTAATTACGACCCGCAATAACGGGCTCATAGACTTCTGTTACCCACGGGTACCTTCCCGTTTTCTCACGGGAAGGTGCCCGTGCCGTTAAAAAAATAGAACATGTTCTATTTTTCTATTTTACGGGCCGTGCTGCTATAAAATTTAGGGTATGTTCACACGACAGCGTCCGTAACGGCTGAAATTACGGGGATGTTTCCGCCTGAAAACGTCCCCGTAATTTCAGCCGTAACGGCATGTGCAGGCGCTTGAACGCCGCGTCCATTACGGACGTAATTGGCGCTGCTATTCATTGGAGTCAATGAATAACGGCTCCAATTATGGCCAAAGAAGTGACAGGTCACTTCTTTGACGCGGGCGTCTATTTACGCGCCGTCATTTGACAGCGGCGCGTAAATATACGCCTCGTGTGAACAGACAAACGTCTGCCCATTGCCCCGAATTACGTCCAAAAATAGCGCCTCGATAGCGCTGACAAACATCTGCCCATTGAAAGCAAGGGGAGGGGGTGCTGTGTGGCTCTATATATAAGGAGGGGGCTGTGTGGCACTATATATAAGGAAGGAGGGCTGTATTGCACTATAAACAAGGGGGCTGTGGCGGTGTCGTTTAGGTCTGGTCCTTCCCTGGCACTGGAATTTGTTCCATTCTTACAGTATGTATTTATCTCTCCTTCAGGGGTAACTATACGTGCTCATTTATTACATTTTGTATTTCACTAATGAAGCATGATATTAGTTTACCATTATTACTGCCTGTAGTTACCAATGTCACGGTCACAGGGTATGTGGACCCATTAGGCCACTCCGCCGTAGTGGGGAGGCAGCTGACCAGGTCTCAGTCTATACGAAAGTCTACAGCAGTTCGTAACACTCGGGTACCTGCACTAGTCCAGACAGTGGCTGTGGCTTCAGCATGGATGGAGGTCGGTGCAGCAGGTTGCGCCAGATGTGGCGGGCAGTACAAGACGTGGCAGAAGACACTGGACGTGGCTGAAGATGCTGGACGTGGCAAACGACAGCAGGTGCAGTAGGACACGACTCCAACACTAGTAAGCACAGGAACAAGAACACAGCATGGGATACAGGAACAGGTAACAGGGCACGGGTAATAACTGGAACGGGAAACACTAAGGAACCATTTGCAAGACACACTTGGGATAAACTAACAACCGAGATGATGTAGCCCAGAAAGAGAAAATACCTCTTTTCAAAGACGCATTTCTCCAACTTGGCATATAAGCGTTTCTCCCTTAGTCACAGAAGAACCTGACGAACATGCCTCCGATGTGTAATCAGATCTTGGGAGAAAATCAAAATATCATTGAGATAAACTACAACACACATATAGAGGAGATCTCGGAAGATATCGATGACAAATTCCTGAAACACTGCGGGAGCGTTACACAGTCCGAAGGGCATCACTAGGTATTTGTAATGCCCGTCACGGGTGTTAAATGCCGTCTTCCATTCGTCACCCCGGTGAATACGGATTAGAGTATAAACCCCCCGCAGGTCTAGCTTAGAAATTTTTTTGGCTCCTCGTATGCGATCAAACAGCTCGGATATAAGTGGCAACAGGTATTTGTTCTTGACCGTGATCTGGTTGAGACCACGGTAGTCAAAGCAGGGTCGAAGAGATCCATCTCTCTTCTTAACGAAGAAGTAGCCGGTCCCAGCCGGGGAGGAAGATTTTCGTATAAAACCCCTCTCCAAATTCTCCTTGATATAGGCTGACATGGATAAAGTCTCTGGCAAGGAGAGAGGATATACCCGTCCATGGGGAAGAGAAGCATTTGGAACCAGTTCAATGGGACAGTCATAATTCCGATGTGGAGGCAACGTCTCAGCCGCCCGCTTGCAGAAGACATCCGCAAAACTGGCATACTGAGATGGTAGATCGGAGAGTGACTGAGGCAGAGGGGGCAAAACAGGATGAACTTGTGACAGGCAATGGCTATGGCATCTGGAACACCATTGAAGAATCTCTCCGGAACTCCAGTCAAGAACCGGGACATGTAGGCGAAGCCATGGCAGACCCAGCAGGATAGGATTGATAGCTTTAGGTAGTGCAAGGAAGGCGATCTGCTCCGAGTGAAGAGCTCCGAGCCGTAGTGTCAATGGCTCCATGATGAACACAATCGGATCGAGCAATGGTAGACCATTCACAGAGGCAACAGCCAGGGGTCTCTCCAGAAGAACTGTGGGTAGATGTAAACGATCCACTAGATCCTGCTGGATGAAATTAGCAGCTGCTCCGGAGTCAAGATAGGCGGAGGAGGGATGTGACGTCTCTCCGGAGACGATGGCCACAGGAATCGATAGTTTGGAAGAGGTTTTAGTGTTTGGAGATGTCCCACCTAGAATTGCCTCTCCAACCAACCCTAGGTACTGGAGTTTCCCAGTTTCTGTGGGCATTTGCTCACAAAATGACCGTTAAGGCCAAAATACATACATAGTCTAGAGGAGCGTCTGCGCTGCTTCTCTTGTTCAGACAACCAGACTCAGGTTGCCTGCATGGGTTCTTCAGGTAGCGCACTAGGGGAAATCAATAGTGGTCTCTGGACCGAGGGAGCTGGTCTGTGGACCCGACTCTCCTGTCGAACCTCTTGAGTACGCTCCCGGATTCTCATGTGAAGCCGAGTGACTAACAGAATGAGGGCATCCAAGGTAGAAGGAAGGTCGCAGGCCGCCAGTTCGTCCTTGATGTGAGAAGACAGTCCCTGCCAGAAGGTCGGCTGCTAGGGTACAGAAGGGTCAACAGAGTGGCTGCGTCAGAGGATGTTCCACCCGGCTCCTCGAACACAGCACGAAAGGACTGCAGGAACAAGGCTAGGTCTGAGTATACAGGTCCTTGTTGCTCCAAGATTGGGTTCGCCCACGCGAGGGCCTTTCCAGCAAGAAGGGAGATGATAAATGCTACTTTGGCCTCCTCGGAGGGGAAGAGATGAGCCCGTAGCCTAAAATGCACCGTGCATTGGTTAATAAATCCTCTACATGCTCTGGGATCACCGTCATAGCGAGGAGGAAGAGGCAGAGGAACTGTGGATCCGGAACAAACAGGAGGAGCAACGGGCAGTGGTACAGCAACAGCCTCAGGAGAAAGAACAGGAGGTGGAACAGTGAGTAGATCCAGACGGACCAAGATAGAATTTACAGCCTCAAGGAGTTGATCCTGACATGCGCGAAGGTCATGCATCTCCGACTGCGTCTTCTGGACTGCGGTCTTGAGCTGGCTAGCGGGTTCCATGTACTGTCACAGTCATAGGGTATGTGGACCCATTAGGCCACTCCGCCGTAGCGGAGAGGCAGCTGACCAGGTCTCAGTCTATACGAAAGTCTACAGCAGTTCGTAACACTCGGGTACCTGAACTAGTCCAGACAGTGGCTGTGGCTTCAGCACGGATGGAGGTCGGTGCAGCAGGTTGCTCCAGACATGACGGCCAGTACAAGACGTGGCAGAAGACACTGGACGTGGCAGAAGACACTGGACGTGGCAAACGACAGCAGGTGCAGTAGGACACAACTCCAACACTAGTAGGTACAGGAACAAGAACACAGCACGGGATACAGGAATAGGTAAAAACGCACGGGTAACAACTGGAACGGGAAACATTAAGGGACCATTTGCAAGACAGACTTGGGATAAACTAACAATGCTCAGGCAAGGATCAGAAGGGCTGGGGACTTCTTATAGACCAGGAAATCATGTGGGTCGATGATGATGATTTTCATGTGCGCGGGCTGCACACTACGGGACACAGCGGACCGGATCGAAAGTGAGCGCTGGCGTCTCCTAGGAAGGAGATGAGGACCAGCGCTCACAGATCCATGGCTGTGGGCGTCGGGAGGTGAGTGAACCTTACGGCCTGCGGCCATGGACGCTACAATCAATACATGATTTTATTGTATTAGGCTAAGCCTCATCTGTACTTCCTTGACAAAGTCTTTATACCCATTCCACCTATCGTTTCTCTTCATTCCCCCTCTTGTTGTGAAGGCTTCATGCTACATTTTATCTGCATGTACGCTGGTATACTTTTAATTATGCTGTGTAATAAAATTTGCTTTTAAACTTTCATGCAAAAAGGTAGTGTGGTTCCTTAATAGGCCCTCTGAAATATATATGTATATAGATCATTTTTTTGTGTGAGAGGGGGGACATATGCTTTTGGGGCTTGTAACACTCCTGCGCTAGAAATCAGTGATACAGTTCTATGCACACCGCCTCCTGAAGTGACTGCATTATTTATACAGTAATTCAGCATTTGGGGCCCCACTTTTAACTTTGCCCAGGGCCACACTCTGTCTAAAACTGTTCCTGGCCACATAGATCAGCACGGCCGTGCGGCAGATGGAGGGGGCCCCCTTTCCTCCCTGTGCACTTTTCACAACTGACAGATTGGGCCCCCTTGCTTCACATATGCTATTGATGCCATCAATAACATATGTGAAGGAAGGGGGCCCGATCTGTGAGTTGCCAAAGGTGCACAGGGTGGGAGGGGGCCCCCTCCATCTGCTGCGCATCTGCGCCTATCTATTACTTAGAAAACGTATTAGGAGGAGAGGGGCCAGGCGAGGCTTGCTCTGTCTGGTGGTCTTTATCATCCTTTTAATCAGTATCACTTTCAGATGCAGTGCAACAACTGACAGTGACGCACACTAGGTGACCAAGACCACCAGATAGAGCGTGCCATATCTAGCAAGCAGCATTGCTATCTTCGGACCAGTTATTGATCCAGGATAGCGGCGCTGCTGAAATTAAGCCTATTACTGGTTGGCTGAGCATCTCTAAAACAGGGCTCCCTAAACCCCGTTCTGCCTTTCTCGGCTCCTGCTGCTTCATAACTTAGATGTGATCGATAACAGGTAAATCCTGCGTGTCATAGAAATGCAGGAACCGCTGACACTGAACCTGTCAGTGCCGCTGACCTGATGGATTCAGGTCTTAGCGCAAGATACGACTGCTCTGTGTACAGGATATACATTTTTCTTTAAAAAAAAAAAAGGTGTACATAGCCTTTACCTTTCTAAGAGAACAGATTTGCATAAGTTGATTTGTGAGCAAAGATGAACTGATCATAGATATGAATGGATACTCTCTATATTTTATAATTAGACAATCTATGCTGCACTGTTTCCACATTTTCCAAATTTAGCAACATAGATCTTTAGCACTTCTAAAATGCAATTGAAAGTGTCTTCATATAAAACTAATTTTATTTCTGTATTTAGCTCTTTGAATAGTCTTGTGGAACCATGAAATTCAACACTTCCTCTTCCTCCTCCCACTGGAATGGAATTCTTACACTCGTCCCGATGTTGCGTGTAGTAATAGCAATCTTAATATAGATATAACAGCTATGGGATGACATGACATAGTGTAAAAGACATAGTATAGCATCTATACTGAATAGTGAGCTTCGATGGTACACTCGATATCATCAGGCCACAAGTTACTTTATAATCTGATTTGTAATCTGATTTGTACATACTTTAGGTACATGAATAAATTTGAAAATGCTTAATAAATGGAAAGTTCACAGTGAAGTTTCTATTAAAAATAGCTGAAACACAGTTCAGGTGCTTCCATGCATGTTAGGCTATGTTCACACCTGCGTCGGGGTATTCCGTTGTTCTGCTGCTGCTGAATAACTGAAGCTACGGTTCTGTTGCACGACGGACACCACCGGTGGCTGACAGGACCCATTGGCTTTAATCCGTCACCTTTCTGTCGGGTGTCTGTCGTTTTACCTGAGACAATAGTGCAGTATGCGGCACTATTGTCTCCAGTAATCTCCAGTAAACTCGGCTGATCTGCGACGGAGGCCCCTGACGGAGCTTCCAATGCAGATGTAAACGAAGCCTAGGGTGTAGCTTAAAATGTTTGTTGTGCATTAGAATCTTTAGTAAAAAAATTGTTTGGACACTTTTAGATTTGGGAGTGTAATTAGTTAGGACATGTTATACATACGTTAGAAAATCGGAGAGAAAAAAAAAGAAAAGGTCTAGTGTAATCCAGAAATACAATTTAAATGCAAATTCACTTTACATTATTTTTTTGTGTTTAATGAGATTTTGGCGAGAGAAATGATAATTACAGTGTAAAGTTATTTATTGCTTTTCAGCTCCACTGAGGCTTTGTATTATTCAAACTTACAGTATAAGTTACATTTGATTGTCAAAACAAAAGGAAACAGAAATGGACAATTACAGATAAAACAGAAAAACAAAATTTTCACTGCATACATTTATCATTTTATAACTTTTTATAATTTATGGCATCAGTCACATCTGCTATGCCATATAAAGTGCTTAAAGGAACAGTGTCATCACAAATAATTTTTTTATATGTTAAAGATGTTAGTGCCTTAATATAAACGTTTATTTACATTTGTGTGTTTGTGTTTTACTGTTTCTTATTTTCACACTTTTTCTTCCCTATGGGGGCTGCCATTTTTTGTTCCATTTCTGTGTGTGTCGATTAACGACACACACAGACATGGAATACGGCAGCCACAGTCCCATAGGGACTGCGAACGGCTCCCGTCCCATTGACTGCCGTGTACGGCGTCTGTGTGGGAACTGCGCATGCGCCGCTCCCACACAGTCCTATTCGAAATTGGCGCCGTCCGGCGCCATTTTCCTGTGGACCGGAAGTCGCGGCTGGACAGTAATATTACTACTTCCGGTCGCGGCTTCCGGACAAGTGCACATGGAACAGCGGCAGCAAAGGGAGCGGACGGGCCGCGGCGGCAGGAGCAGGTAAGCGATTTCAATGTATGTTAGTGTTTGTGTGTGTTTACTACTGCATGTAAACCTACTACACTGTGGGTTACCTCAAAAAATGGCGACACACAGTGTAGGAGGTTAAACCTTTCAAACCCCTCGTTTATCCCGGCACTAGCCAGGATAAAGGAGGGGGGGATGCTGAGAGCTCACTAGAGCGATAGCTTTTAACCCAATGTTGCAATGCTGCAATTTTGGGAACTAGCTCCAAACAGCTCCATCTAGTGACCAAAAATGGGTAGTATTATAAATTTGAAAAAATTTATAATATTTCCTGACTCGCGAAAAAAATAAAAAAAATTTGAACAATGTTTAATCACCCACACACTAAATGTTTAAATTTAAAAAAAAAACATGTTTTTGGGGCGACACCATGCCTTTAAAGAGGCTCTGTCACCAGATTTTGCAGCCCCTATCTGCTATTGCAGCAGATAGGCGCTGCAATGTAGATTACAGTAACGTTTTTATTTTTAAAAAACGAGCATTTTTGGCCAAGTTATGACCATTTTCGTACTTATGCAAATGAGGCTTGCAAAAGTACAACTGGGCGTGTTGAAAAGTAAAAGTACAACTGGGCGTGTATTATGTGCGTACATCGGGGCGTGTTTACTACTATTACTAGCTGGGCGTTGTGTATAGAAGTATCATCCACTTCTCTTCACAACGCCCAGCTTCTGGCAGTGCAGCACTGTGACGTCACTCACAGGTCCTGCATCGTGTCGGCACCAGAGGCTACACTTGATTCTGCAGCAGCATCAGCATTTGCAGGTAAGTAGCTACATAGACTTACCTGCAAACGCCGATGCTGCTGCAGAATCATCTGTAGCCTCTGGTGCCGACACGATGCAGGACCTGTGAGTGACGTCACAGTGCTGCACTGCCAGAAGCTGGGCGTTGTGAAGAGAAGTGGATGACACTTCTATACACAACGCCCAGCTAGTAAAAGTAGTAAACACGCCCCGATGTACGCACATAATACACGCCCAGTTGTACTTTTACTTTTCAACACGCCCAGTTGGACTTTTGCAAGCCTCATTTGCATAAATACGAAAATGGTCATAACTTGGCCAAAAATGCTCGTTTTTTAAAAATAAAAACGTTACTGTAATCTACATTGCAGCGCCTATCTGCTGCAATAGCAGATAGGGGTTGCAAAATCTGGTGACAGAGCCTCTTTAAATTGGAACACTAGATGTGGAAATTTAATTACAGTTACAGTCCCAGATATAAAATTACTTAGGCCTCATGCACACGACCGTATTTTTTCCCACCCGTAAATACTGGCGTAAATACGGGTTCGGTGTCACACGTATTCCACCCGTTTTGCACCAGTATTTACGAACCCGTGCCCGTAAATATGGGTCCGGTGTCACACGTATTCTACCCGTATTTACGAGTATGTTTTTGGCGGCAAAATAGCACTGCACTAATCGGCAGCCCCTTCTCTCTATCAGTGCAGGATAGAGAGACGGGACAGCCTTTTCTGTAATAAAAGTTAAAGAAATTCATACTTACCCGGCCGTTGTCTTGGTGACGCGTCCCTCTCTTCACATTCAGCCCGACATCCCTGGATGACGCGGCAGTCCATGTGACCGCTGCAGCCTATGATTGACCTGTGATTGGCTGCAGCGGTCACATGGCCTGAAACGTCATCCAGGACGTCGGGCCGGATGTCGAGAGGGACGCGTCACCAAGGCAACGGGCGGGAGACCGGACTGGAGGAAGCAGGAAGTTGTCGGTAAGTATGAAAGTCTTTTATTTTTATTTTTTACAGGTTTATACTGATCGGTAGTCACTGTCCAGGGTGCTGAAAGAGTTACTGCCGATCAGTTAACTCTTTCAGCTCCCTGGACAGTGACTATTTACTGACGTCGCTTAGCAACGCTGCCGTAATGACGGGTGCACACATGTAGCCACCCGTCATTACGAGAGCTCCATAGACTTCTATGGACTGTCCGTGCCGTTATTACGGCCTGAAATAGGACATGTTCTATCTTTTTCAACGGCACGGGCACCTTCCCGTGAGAAAACGGGAAGGCACCCGTCGCCAATAGAAGTCTATGAGCCCGTTATTACGGGTCGTAATTACGACCCGTAATAACGGGAGTTTTTACGGTCGTGTGCATGAGGCCTAAGTCCCCATTTACATCCTGTTTGGGATATATACTACAGGTGCACATGTATGTTATTGACGTTTATTATAACAAAAAATATACAACGGTACATACCTTTTTTTGTGGTAATGAATAGTGTGGCAAACTACACTTCTCAACACTGACAAAAAAGAGTATCCAGATGTTTGAATGCCAATACACTCTTTTGGCATGCATTTGGCCATTATAATGCTATGGATACATCATTGTATATGTTTGGATCCATTTTTTTTCACTCAAAATGTATCCTTCTGACTTTGCCATAAACATAATCTGAATGAGGACTATAACATGTAGTGCTAAACATTCACTGAAGGGAATGTATAATACACTCCCATGTCACATAAAGGCGACTACATTCAGCAAATGTGGCAGGTAAAATCCAGATTTAAAGTGGTTGTCTGGTCATGGGGCGGCTTTTCATACTGATGAACTATACACATGATGGGTCATTAGTATGTGACTGGTGGGGTCCGACACCTGGACCCTGCACCGATCAGCTGCACTGGCTACTTCCGGCACCGCAAGTTATGCAGTGGTTGCTGCCAGTAGCAGAAGGCTCCGACCACTGTATAGCGGCCATGCTGCAGTACTGCAGCTCTGCTCCTATTCAAGTGAACAGGAGCAGAGCTACAATAACCCAGCACTGTCGCTATACAGTGTACGATATATGTGGATAGGTCGTCAGTATGAAAATCAGCTCCATGACCAAACAACCCCTTTAAATGTATTTTTCATCTCCTCAGCATTTTATGGAGTGTCTTCAGTGGTAAAGGACCTTTATTAATGCTTCCCTTTTCGTAGTTCGGTTCCAGCCATAAGGGTAAGTACATACAGAGATTAAATACTGCAGATGTTTCGCAACTGATTTTGTTGCGGAAAATCCGCAGCATAATACTGTAGCAGCAAAGTGGATGAGATTTGTAAAAGGCTCATCCACACACTGCGTAAATTATAAGCTGAAAAATACGATCAGGAATTTACCTGCGGTGTGTTTTTTAAATCCGCAGCATGTCAACTGTATTTGCGTAATCGCTGCTTTTCTGTTGCAAATTTTTCCCAGTGAATTCAATGCAGAGGTAAAACCCGCACAAAATAGCAGATGTTGCAATTTTTGCGGCGAAAAAGCTGCGATTCTGTCGCAAAAATCCCAACTCAGAAAAAAAGAAAATCTTATACTTACCCAGAATTCTGTGCTTCTTTGTCCAGGCCGACTTCCAGGGATGACGTTATGTTCACATTATTGGTAACAAAACCTATTTTTATTGGTAGAAAGAAGGTTTACTTATATTTGTTCCCATTGTCTTTTATTTCAATGAACATACTCTTCCTATGGGGCTACAATGGTATTGTTGCTGTCAATAAAATTATTTAAGGGACAAGAATATATACTGCAAACAGTAACAATGAACAATGCAAATAAATACCAAAAATAATAAAGCCGTGTGATAAATCTTCAACGAATATGGATATCTCTTTTTTTATTTCTTTGTCTTTGAAATAAAAAATGGAGAGAAATGTCAAGCAGAAATACAAGAGAGGGATAAAAAAGATTAACTGAAAATATATTTATCAATTGCTAGTTATGGTGTGCGAAGAACAATTTTTGTTCAAACAGTTAGAAGGGAATGAGCAATGTTCCATAAGGGACTTCTTATTTCTTTCACCCTGAGAGGTAAAATGAAGAAAGTAAAAAATGATATAAACAACATGATCATTTTCTGTCATTGCTTACAATGTAAATAATGGAAACAGTGGGATGTTTGTCCTTTTGATCTTGAGAAAAATGTCAACACAACAGGGTATTAAGTTTTTTTTTTACCTACAAACCCATTATTATAATAGCAGAGTTAAAATTATATAGCTTCAAATACATTGAATAAGGCTACATTCACACGAGCGTGGCAGATATACGCGTGAAAATACGCACGTAAATCGGGTCCGTGTGCGATGTGTTATTGCATCTGTGCTTTGCGAGTGGCATGTGTTTTTCACGCACTTGCAAAGCACATCTTTTTTTCAATGGATTTGATTAGCAAATCACGCACCGCACACGCATGTGCATCCGTGTGCTGTGTGTGATTTTCACGCACCCATAGACTTCAATGGGCACGTAGGTGCGTGAAAACGCACCAATATAGGACATGCAGTGAGTTTCACGCAACGGGCACACGCTGCGTGAAAACTCACACATGTGTGAATGGACCCATTGAAATCAATGGATCAGTGTGCTGTGCGTGATTTTCACACACAGTGCACGGACGAGTTTTACACTCGTCTAAATGAGCCCTAATACAAAGACCTTAAAACATTATTAACTGTACAAGAATGTTCTTGTATTTTCTGTTTGCTAGTAAATAAATACATAAAATGAAGTAATATGTATGGTAGAGAAGCCTTTACATCCAAGCTTTATTCAAAACTTGACAATTTAGGATTAGGTGTAATTATCTCTAATAGTCATCCACTCAACACTGAAAGAAAAGCAGGAATTGGAAATATAAGAATTATTTTTCACCATTATTCTTTCACACTGGTGATTTTACTTCATTGACTCGTTTTTCAAAAGTATAAAAAAATCCATTTTGGACTACTTCCCATTGTGTGGACACTTCCAAACAACTTCA
Organism: Rhinoderma darwinii; assembly: GCF_050947455.1. Taxonomy (NCBI): domain Eukaryota; kingdom Metazoa; phylum Chordata; class Amphibia; order Anura; family Rhinodermatidae; genus Rhinoderma; species Rhinoderma darwinii. Next base: position 544,474,148 of record NC_134687.1, on the reverse strand, counting down.
CTCCAGTGAATTCAACATAGGGAGATTATGACATTAGGTCTAATAAAGCCTGAGCCTATCAAGCAGCATCACTTCCTGTTTCAGTGACCTCAGATACAGGTCACTGAAAAATACCTAAATGTCGTGGTCACAGACAATATTTAGGATAGGAGCAGAAAGGCTTCACCAATTAAAAAGTAGTTCTGAAAGATGACCTCTGGTCCTGGGCTAAGTTGAGAGTAAACATGCTTGAATTAGAGTATGAAAAGTAGATACATTGTAAGGCCACGTAACTTCAGACGTGGCGGAATTGCTGTTGAATTCTGCTGCAGACATTTTTTACATTTGTTTCTAGAAATTTTTAGGAAACTTAATTCCGACATTGCGGAAAATAACTGTGTGTAAATTAGGCTGCGGTGCTGAATTTAGTTTTTTTTTTAAGCTGCAGTTTTCCGCAATGGACATTCTGGTAGAAAAACTGCATCACAATTTGGTGCGGTTTGTCTTCCGGAATTCCCTGCCGCGCAAAGGGCATATATGCTGTGTGCTTTTACGCAGCGTATGCGCCCTGTGTAAGTAGAAAAACAAGGTGGTAATCTACATAAAGCTAGGTGTTTTTGTTACATTTTTATGGATTTTTTTAAATGGAATTAGGTTTTAGCTGCAGTCATAGGTATATTTAGGCCATGTTCAGACGTGGCGGAAGTTTTCCGATGCAAATGTTGGTGCAGATATGGGGCAATTAATCTGCACCAACGTTTGCATATTTGACAGGTAATTCAGACGTTGCAGATATCACAGCGGACTTGCCACAGATTTCAGTTTTTGCATTGCAAAGGCTGAAATACGCAGTGAAATTCCGCTTCTTCTCCGCAATGTAATGAGCATGCTGGGGAGGGAAAATTCTGCACCGCAGCCTAAATAAATTCCACACAGTTATTTTCTGCAACGTCTGAACTAAGTTTCCTAAAAATGTATAGAAAGAAATGTAAAAAACGGCTGCTGCAGAATTCCACTGTGGACTGTCCACAGCGGAATTCGACAGCAATTCTGCCTCGTCTGAATGTGCCCTTAAAGCTTTCCATGAAGTTAGGCTATAATTGTAAAAGTGACTCTGCAGTCAAAGTGACTAAATTAATAAAAATATAACAAAAGACACATTAAATGAGTTTGAACACTCGAACTGCAAAGAGATCACAACATTTTATTAGATAAAACATGGGCCAAAGTTAAAAACAATGAAAAACAAATGTAAAACTAGGGGTCCATTGTATAAGTGGCCCCACTGCGGTACCCAACCCTGATAAGGCATCAAGAAAAATCAAGGTCACAAAACTTACATAAATTAAATCATCCCACACACATTACCAGTCAATAATAATAATAATAATAATAATAATAATAATAATATAGGTAAAAAAAAAAGGCTCGATCATGAATAACCAATCCCTAAATAGGTGAAGCATACACACACCCTATGATATGATAAACCAAAAGAGCCAAATCCAATAAAGTGCAATGTGCATGCAAAATGTACCAATATTATGACATCCATGTAAAAAATGGAGATACAAGAATACACCCCCAAAAAATATATGAATAAACAAGTGTGGTAAGCAAAATAAAAAATAAAGTTATAACATGACCCAAAGTACCGGAGCTGCAATCTCCACGCATATTGCTGCTAAGCACTGTAGCTTTGTCAGGGGCCCCATGAATTGTCTAATAACGTTTTGTGATCTGTTTGAGTGTGCGCACTTGTTTAATGTGTCTTTTGGTTTTTGATATTGATTATGTTAACACACGTATAGCACTTTTCTCTTTTTCATTATTCAGCGGTGACTGCTAATTATATATTTTTAAGATGACTTTGAATCTATTGAACTTGTATCTAAAAATATACTGACTAAAGTCAGACATGTAACATTAAATCATTAAGGAAAGTTTTTTAAATCATTCTTTAAATTAACATATATTATCATTAGTAGAGATGAGAAAATCTTTCTAAACTCTCTTCGCCATTTATTCTACAAAATGTAAATCGAACAGAATTGCTGCGAATGTGGAACCTGACTTCACGTCATCAGGTATTTTTAATTTTCACTAATGTGTCCCTATTTTCCAGACAGTATGATCCAGTATATTGTCAATGACAATATAGTATTTAGAGCTCTAAGTAGTATTAGGGTATGTTCACACAGAAACTCAAAAACGTCTCAAAATACGGAGCTGATTTCAAGGGAAAACCCCTCCTGATTTTCAGAAGTTTTTTAAGCCACTCGCGATTTTCGCTGCGTTTTTTACACCAGTTTTTGGAATTGTTTTCAATAGAGTCAATGAAAAGCAGCTCCAAAAACGTCCCAAGAAGTGTCCTGCACTTCTTTTTCGCGGCCATTTTTTTTACGCGCCCATTTTTCAAAACGGGCGCCTAAAAAAACGCCCCATCAGAACGGAACGCCATTTTTCCCATTGCAATCAATGGGCAGATGTTTGGAGGCTTTCTGTGTCCCATTATTCGGTCGATTTTCGAGCGTTTATTGCCCGAAAAATGGCCGAAAATAGGCTGTGTGACCATACCCTTAGAAGTCTAACTAGGAAGGCATGGTGGGCCCTTCAGGTCATTTTCTAGGGATTGTGCAAGTCCCAGTAGTCTACTTCCCATCAAATGAAATAGTGAAGGCATATACAGTACTAGTGATACTGTTGCTTAGTATAGTGGGTAAACCCATAAACATTGTAAAGCGAGCCATACACCTCAAATAAGGAAATTGTGAATTTCCTGATTATGACTGGTTCAGCTAATTCTTGTGTTGAAATATTACAGGAACAATTCAAAAAGACTGACACCTGACAGATATCTTCAAAAAAGTTGGATATTCCCAAAATGTAAGACTTTGGGTTATAAGGTCTAAGTGTTTTAAACCCATAAAAAAAGATGTATTCAACAGTATTAATAAGAAAAACATTGGACTGTCAGTTGTTTTTAAGAAAAAGAAAAAATTGTTACAAAAAGTTTCAATAAAAAGGTTTATCAACTTAGCTGAAATTCGCTGCAAAACATAATTGTAGAGCATTTAGGGTACGTTCACACGCTAAACAAAAAACGGCTGTAAAATACGGAGCTGTTTTCAAGGGAAAACAGGCTCTGATTTTCAGCCGTTTTTTAAGCATCAAGCGTTTTTCGATGCGTTTTTTGGGCTGTTTTTCTATTGGCCCAATGAAAAATGGCTCCAAAAACGGCTCAAGCTGTGACTTGCACTTTTTTTAACGGGGCGTTTTTTTACGCGCCATTTTTTGAAATGGCCACGTAAAAAAAACGGCCCAACGAAACGCCGTGTTTTACCATTGAAATCAATGGGCAGATGTTTGGAGGTGTTCAGCTTCCATTTTTTCAGCCGTTTTTCAGGGCATTTACAGCCGTGTGAACATGCACATATATTTTGGTGCTATTGATGGTTGAACATTAAATTAGAATATTATTTGGTAAACAGTGTTATCTACTACCAACAATGATCAGGGCTCTCCAAATGAAGGAGTCTTCTAAACCTTTATTACACCCTCGGGCTTCTCTGAATGTTCCATTGACCATGATAGATGGCATAATTTTATTATATTTGGCCTGAAAACACATACAGGGGATGCAGAATAAAGATGAGTCCATCACGAAAAAACTTAGACAGCACTGTCATGGATCATATATCTGGTTGATGGCCATATTATGGAAGACATATGATGGTGAAATAAAATAAAAGTATTCTTTAAATCTGTAACTATTTAACCTTACAAACAGCACTAAAAAGTCAACTTTTATCTTATATGATAAGTTAATAAGTTGCAGATGCACAATTTCTTATAAGAATAACCATAAGTATCCCCCATCAATGTAGTGAAGAGATATAACACAATACTTAACATTTTGCATGAAACCTGGCATATTTTTGTGATGGATGTTTCTGAATGCTCAGTATCTAACTCTATAATATTATTCCTACTGGTTCGAGTGAGCCTGAAAATGCAGTTAAAGTGGACTAACTGGATGTTTTTGCAGTACTCACTGGCTAATTGGGAGCAAAAAAGTTACTGACAGACAGAAATGAATAAAAAAAAGTTATTGTTTCTCTCCCCTATATCTTTTACGACACAACACATTTTTTTTTTAGCATAAGTTATCCCTAAACAATGTGGCATGTGTCAGTGCAGTACATATCAATAAAATATACAATGAAAAACTCTTGTGGGAGGCAATTAAAGCAATTCACATTTCACAATTTATGTAGCACTTTGGTGTCTTTTCTGTTCTATTGTATGTGGGTGCTTGTCAAAAAAGTTATATTTACCAATTCTTGTGTGGAGGGAAGTTTTATATGACATTCTTTTCAATGATGCTGTAGGCATCTTTACTGTATATATTGTGTGTTATCATAAGGAAACAAAAGTCTAACCAAACTGTGAAAATTAATTATATATGTTACACTAGTAGTAAATCCAGCGTATCTCTGTTTTGGAAAACCTATGACACGTCATAGACACATGTCATGCATTCTCATTGCAGTGGGTCTATGAGCTGAGGCTTATATACATTGTTCTCTATAGAGAAGGGGCACAGACTCTATTACAAACCCTTTTCCCTCCCTGTTTTTAGCTCAGAGACGACTACGCTATTGATTCCGTCGAGAAAAACGGTAACTGAACGGAGACAAATGAAGACCATGAGCAATAGAAACCTGTAGTTCTACGAGTGCTTAATCTAGATCTTCAAAACTTTTGCCACTGCAAGTAGTTACGACAGGTAGTGGATCAAAGCACAAAGGATTTAAAATGTTTCGAACATGTAGTAAAAGTTTAGAAAAACGTGACACGCCAAACACGTCCAGCCCGACCCTGGGTTTCGTCCTTCCGGCTCCTTGGGGGTTTGACATATATAATCCAAAAGTGTTGCACTATGTTTCTTTCTTTACATCTTAGAAACATAGAGATGCGCTGTAGTAACTACTTGCAGTGGCAAAAGTTTGGAAGATCTGGATTAAGCACTCGTAGAACTACAACTGTGCACCTTTTTGGGACTCTATTCATATTCATTTCCTATTTGAATGTGTGCTGGGTAAAGATATCCACTAAAGATTCTTTACTCGGTTGTGAGTTTCTTAAACTGTCAGAGCGGTATAATAATATATATTTTTGTACTTAGGTTTGAGCGTTGTGGATTTAACTCTCTATTATACCTGCTCCAGTTTAAGTTTGTTTGGTTGTGTGCAATTAGTACACTATAGAAATTATTAGCAACGGAAGCGTTACCATTGAAATCAATGGTAATGCAAACGGAAAGCTATGGTTTCCGTTCATGGGTTCCCCTGACGAAAAGTTCTGAAGGAACCCATGAACGGAACCCCGACACCGGAGTGAATGAAGCCTAAGTAATGGAAAAAAAGAGATAAAGAAATCACAATGTGGTAACGGGCCGATCACGATATCTTGATTGCCTGAACTAAAAGATTGTCCTGATAATGTGGGTCTGCAAATGTCACTCTCTTCTACTTGGGTAAATCTGCTAAAAGATACAATAGGCTTTTTTTTTCTACATAGGCACTAGTATTAACCCCTTGAGGGCATGGCTTTTTTGGGCCTTGATGTGAAAGTGATATTTTTTGCTATTGCGTCACTGCGTTCCGGGAGTCATAACTTTTCAATATTCCCATCAATTTTTTTTGCTGGACAAGTTGTACTTATAATGTAAGAAAAATTGTTAGCAATTTTTTGAGGGGAATGGAAAAGAAACAGCAATTTCGCAAATGTTTTTTTTTGTTTAATTTTGATAGCATTCACTGTGCGTTATAAAGGACATGTTAACTCTATTCTATTTGTCGATACGATTACTTTAATACAAAATTGATATAGTTTTTTTATGTTCTTACTACTTTTGCATAATTAAAAACACTTCTTTTTTTAAAAAAAATCATTTCTTTTTGTGCCACCATATTCTGACGCCCATAACTTTGTTATTTTTCCATCAATGGAGCTGTGTGGGTGCTTGTTTTTCTGGGGGCATTTTGGGGTACAAACGACCATTTGATTACTCTTTATTCCATTTTTTGAGAGATGGGGTGACAAAAAACAGCAATATAGGTCACTACCAGTTGGGGTTACCAATTATGTTTACTTTTTTATAAAGTATTTTCTATGGTAAAATATATATATATATATATATATATATATATATATATATATATATACAGTGAAGGAAATAAGTATTTGATCCCTTGCTGATTTTGTAAGTTTGCCCACTGTCAAAGACATGAACAGTCTAGAATTTTTAGGCTAGGTTAATCTTACCAGTGAGAGATAGATTATATTTAAAAAAAAAAACAGAAAGTCACATAGTCAAAATTATATATATTTATTTGCATTGTGCACAGAGAAATAAGTATTTGATCCCTTTGGCAAACAATACTTAATACTTGGTGGCAAATCCCTTGTTGGCAAGCACAGCAGTCAGACTTTTTTTGTAGTTGATAATGAGGTTTGCACACATGTTAGATGGAATTTTGGCCCACACCTCTTTGCAGATCATCTGTAAATCATTAAGATTTCGAGGCTGTCGCTTGGCAACTCGGATCTTCAGCTCCCTCCATAAGTTTTCGATGGGATTAAGGTCTGGAGACTGGCTAGGCCACTCCATGACCTTAATGTTCTTCTTTTTGAGCCACTCCTTTGTTGCCTTGGCTGCATGTTTCAGGTCATTGTCGTGCTGGAAGACCCAGCCACGAGCCATTTTTAATGTCCTGGTGGAGGGAAGGAGGCTGTCACTCAGGATTTGACGGTACATGGCTCCATCCATTCTCCCATTGATGCGGTGAAGTAGTCCTGTGCCCTTAGCAGAGAAACACCCCCAAAACATAATGTTTCCACCTCCATGCTTGACAGTGGGGATGGTGTTCTTTGGGTCATAGGCAGCATTTCTCTTCCTCCAAACACGGCGAGTTGAGTTAATGCCAAAGAGCTCAATTTTAGTCTCATCTGACCACAGCACCTTCTCCCAATCACTCTCAGAATCATCCAGATGTTCATTTGCAAACTTTAGATGGGCCTGTACATGTGCCTTTTTGAGCAGGGGGACCTTGCGGGCACTGCAGGATTTTAATCCATTATGGCGTAATGTGTTACCAATGGTTTTCTTGGTGACTGTGGTCCCAGCTGCCTTGAGATCATTAACAAGTTCCCCCGTGTAGTTTTCGGCTGAGCTCTCACCTTCCTCAGGATCAAGGATACCCCACGAGGTGAGATTTTGCATGGAGCCCCAGATCGATGTCGATTGACAGTCATTTTGTATGTCTTCCATTTTCTTACTATTGCACCAACAGTTGTCTCCTTCTCACCCAGCGTCTTACTTATGGTTTTGTAGCCCATTCCAGCCTTGTGCAGGTCTATGACCTTGTCCCTGACATCCTTAGAAAGCTCTTTGGTCTTGCCCATGTTGTAGAGGTTAGAGTCAGACTGATTAATTGAGTCTGTGGACAGGAGTCTTTTATACAGGTGACCATTTAAGACAGCTGTCTTTAATGCAGGCACCAAGTTGATTTGGAGCGTGTAACTGGTCTGGAGGAGGCATAACTCTTAATGGTTGGTAGGGGATCAAATACTTATTTCTCTGTGCACATAAATGCAAATAAATATATATAATTTTGACTATGTGATTTTTTTTATTTTTTTTTACATAATCTATCTCTCACTGGTAAAATTAACCTAGCCTAAAAATTCTAGACTGTTCATGACTTTGACAGTGGGCAAACTTACAAAATCAGCAAGGGATCAAATACTTATTTCCTCCACTGTATATATATATATACTGAGAAAAAGAGTAAGGCAGCAGAGCAACAGCAATGGATGCAGGCCTCCTAGGTTGAGGCTAGGAACCCTTGTTAGGGTATGCCCAGACGTGGCGTATTTCTTCCGCAACTGTCCGCATTAATGCCGCACAGAATCTGCGTTGCAGATTCTGTTGTGGCTCTGCCCAAAATGGCCATTAAATTGATGCGGACTAGCCGTTGCGTATTGAGGTGAAGTACTTCCCTTCTCTCTATCAGTGCAGGATAGAGAGAAGGGACAGCACTTTCCCTAGTGAAAGTAAAAGAATTTCATACTTACCGGCCGTTGTCTTGGTGACGCGTCCCTCTTTCGGCATCCAGCCCGACCTCCCTGGATGACGTAGCAGTCCATGTGACCGCTGCAGCCTGTGATTGGCTGCAGCCGTCACTTAGACTGAAACATCATCCTGGGAAGCCGGACTGGAGGAAGAAGCTGGGAGTTATCGGTAAGTATGAACTTCTATTTTTTTTACAGGTTGATGTATATTGTGATCGGAAGTCACTGTCCAGGGTGCTGAAACAGTGACTGCCGATCGCTTAACTCTTTCAGCGCCCTGGACAGTGACTATTTACTGACGTCGCCTAGCAATGCTCCCGTAATTACGGGTGCACACACATAGTCACCCGTAATTACGGGAGCCCCATTGACTTCCTCAGTCTGGCTGTAGACCTAGAAATACATAGGTCCAGCCAGAATGAAGAAATGTCATGTTAGTAAAACCAATACGCTCCTCAGCACACATAACATCTACATAACATCTGCGGACTTCATTGCGGAATTTTGACTCTCCATTGAAGTCAATGGAGAAATTCCGCAATGAGTCCGCAACAAGTCCGCTACACGTCCGCAACAACCATTGTATGCTGCGGACACCAAATTCCGCTCCGCAGCCTATGCTACACAGCGGAATTGTCCGCAACATATAAACGAACCCAACCACAAAGCTGTGGAAGGTAATGGAAAAAGGTGTACGCTGCGGATTTCCGCTGCGGACTGTCCGCAGCGGAATTCCAGAGCAATTCCGCTACGTGTGGTCATGCCCTTAATGTTAATGAAATCCAAAAAAATGAAGAGGCAGCACGCCAAGGATATTTGTGAAAAAAAGTGGTGTGTTTATTCACCCCAGGCAGGCAACGTTTTGATCCGTCTCTATGGGATCTTTGTCAATATATATTTATTTATTTTTTATTTATTATTTTAATTATTTTATTTATTTTTACTTTTATTTTTTTTTAGTTCCTTGATGTAGTTATTATTTGCTTAATTGCTATAATAATGCATAACAGAGGCCTCTCCCACTGTCTAACTGCTTAGGTGGCTACTTCTATGAAAAAAATAAAAATGGCTCCCGTAAGGCGGGTGTTGAAAAAACATCCCAATGTACAGGCCAGAGGGAGACATTTCTTCTGTTTCAAGTGGTGATTATCAAGACGGGCAGGGCCCAAGCACATCTTCTGGAAGTGAGGGTGCTCGTGTTGTACCAGGGCAACACTTTCCCAATGAAATTCTCCAAACTACAAAGGTGCAGTGTGTATTTCAGATCCTGCTTATTTGTTAACAATTTATTAGCTATGTGTCTCTAGTGGCACAAGCTGGTCACAACATATTGTGCACTAAAGTGCCATATACTTTTTTTTGGAAAACACCTGTTGGATCAAAAGGCTCTCTACACACCTTGATAAATTTCTTGATGGGTGTAGTTTCCACAGCAGTGTAATTTCATAGGGTTTCCAATGTACTGTTGCTTCAGGAGCTTTGCTAATGAACATGGCGCTAGAAAACCAATCTAGCAAAATCTGCGCTGCAAATTATGCTCTTTCCTTTCTGAGCCCTGCCTTTTGTTCAAACAGCAGTTTATGACTACATTTGGGGTAATACTGTACTCGAGAGAAATTGAGTAACAAATTTGGGATTTTTTATTTCTCCAGTGTTCCTTGTGAAAAGGAAAATGTTTTAACTATATCTACATATTCTTGGAAAATATTAAATTATTCACTTTAACTGCCCAAATCTAGACAAATCTATGAAACACATGTGCGGTCTAAATTCTCACTACACCCCTAGATGAATTTCTGGATGCGTTTCAAAATGGGATCACTTTAGGGGGGCTTTCACTGTACTGGTAGCTCCGGGGCTTCACAAATGTGACATGTCATCAGAAAACCATTACAGCAAAGTCTGCGCACAAAATGCCAAATAGTGCTCTTTACCTTCTCAGCCCTGCTGTGTGCCCAAACAGCAGGTTGCAACCACATATAGGGTGTTACCATACTCTGTTAAAATAGGGTAACAAATGTTGGGGTTTTTTCTTCTCCAGCTTTCCTTGTGAATATGAGAAATTTTGAGTTTAAACTACATCCTCTTAGAAAATTGTTTTATGTTTATGACTGTAAAGGGAAGTGTCCCTATGTCTATGTATATATGTATATATATATATATATATATATATATATATATATATACACACATATATATATATATATATATATATATATATATATATATATATATATATATATATATATATGTGTGTTTAATACATATAATGTATCATGAGGCAGGGCTGTAAAAACAACAGCCCTGGTCATGAATGCGGTTGGAAGCAGAGCAGGACAATTAGCATTGCCCTACTTTGTTTGGTAACCATGGAGACAGGAGATAGTTATCCCCTGTCTCCATTTCAAGTCTCCCGCGCGCACGGACATTCTCGTGCGTGCGCTCATCAGTCGGCTGGTGATACATTATCACCATGCCGACCCATGCTAGCCAGGGGCAAGCGCCACATCCCCCGCTGTGAGCGTACCGACAGGGTTAAATTACCCTGTGTCGGTACGCTCAGGAGCCGAAGCTAGCTGGAGCTCGCAGAAGACCAGCTGAGAGCTGACTGCCTGCCTCACCAACACGAACGGCTCACCTCTCTCTCCTCCAACGAACTGCTAATGCTCCTGCTTCTGCCTCTGCTCCACCAACAAGTCGAGTCACGCTAAGTATCAAGTGTAGCAGCAGCTACACTTAACCCTGTCTCTCCCTGTCTCCTCCTGCTGTAATCTTTGCTTCCCTGAGTTAACCCCTTGCTCTCCCTGAGAACTGTCCAGAGTCCCTAAGTTCCCTGAGTTAACCACTTGCTCTCCCTGAGTACTGTTCCTACTGTCCCAGAGTTAACCCTTGCTTCCCTGAGTCCCAGAGTTAACCCCTTGCTCTCCCTGAGTACTGTCCCTACTGTCCCCGAGTTAACCCCTTGCTCTCCCTGAGTACTGTCCCTACTGTCCCAGAGTTAACCCTTGCTTCCCTGAGTCCCTGAGTTAACCCCTTTCTCTCCCTGAGTACTGTCCCTACTGTCCCCGAGTTAACCCCTTGCTCTCCCTGAGTACTGTCCCTACTCCCCCTGAGTAAGTTAACCGGAAAGCTATGGTTTCCGTTCATGGGTTCCCCTGACGAAAAGTTCTGAAGGAACCCATGAACGGAACCCCGACACCGGAGTGAATGAAGCCTAAGTAATGGAAAAAAAGAGATAAAGAAATCACAATGTGGTAACGGGCCGATCACGATATCTTGATTGCCTGAACTAAAAGATTGTCCTGATAATGTGGGTCTGCAAATGTCACTCTCTTCTACTTGGGTAAATCTGCTAAAAGATACAATAGGCTTTTTTTTTCTACATAGGCACTAGTATTAACCCCTTGAGGGCATGGCTTTTTTGGGCCTTGATGTGAAAGTGATATTTTTTGCTATTGCGTCACTGCGTTCCGGGAGTCATAACTTTTCAATATTCCCATCAATTTTTTTTGCTGGACAAGTTGTACTTATAATGTAAGAAAAATTGTTAGCAATTTTTTGAGGGGAATGGAAAAGAAACAGCAATTTCGCAAATGTTTTTTTTTGTTTAATTTTGATAGCATTCACTGTGCGTTATAAAGGACATGTTAACTCTATTCTATTTGTCGATACGATTACTTTAATACAAAATTGATATAGTTTTTTTATGTTCTTACTACTTTTGCATAATTAAAAACACTTCTTTTTTTAAAAAAAATCATTTCTTTTTGTGCCACCATATTCTGACGCCCATAACTTTGTTATTTTTCCATCAATGGAGCTGTGTGGGTGCTTGTTTTTCTGGGGGCATTTTGGGGTACAAACGACCATTTGATTACTCTTTATTCCATTTTTTGAGAGATGGGGTGACAAAAAACAGCAATATAGGTCACTACCAGTTGGGGTTACCAATTATGTTTACTTTTTTATAAAGTATTTTCTATGGTAAAATATATATATATATATATATATATATATATATATATATATATATATATATATATATATATACAGTGAAGGAAATAAGTATTTGATCCCTTGCTGATTTTGTAAGTTTGCCCACTGTCAAACACATGAACAGTCTAGAATTTTTAGGCTAGGTTAATCTTACCAGTGAGAGATAGATTATATTTTAAAAAAAAAACAGAAAGTCACATAGTCAAAATTATATATATTTATTTGCATTGTGCACAGAGAAATAAGTATTTGATCCCTTTGGCAAACAATACTTAATACTTGGTGGCAAATCCCTTGTTGGCAAGCACAGCAGTCAGACTTTTTTTGTAGTTGATAATGAGGTTTGCACACATGTTAGATGGAATTTTGGCCCACACCTCTTTGCAGATCATCTGTAAATCATTAAGATTTCGAGGCTGTCGCTTGGCAACTCGGATCTTCAGCTCCCTCCATAAGTTTTCGATGGGATTAAGGTCTGGAGACTGGCTAGGCCACTCCATGACCTTAATGTTCTTCTTTTTGAGCCACTCCTTTGTTGCCTTGGCTGCATGTTTCAGGTCATTGTCGTGCTGGAAGACCCAGCCACGAGCCATTTTTAATGTCCTGGTGGAGGGAAGGAGGTTGTCACTCAGGATTTGACGGTACATGGCTCCATCCATTCTCCCATTGATGCGGTGAAGTAGTCCTGTGCCCTTAGCAGAGAAACACCCCCAAAACATAATGTTTCCACCTCCATGCTTGACAGTGGGGATGGTGTTCTTTGGGTCATAGGCAGCATTTCTCTTCCTCCAAACACGGCGAGTTGAGTTAATGCCAAAGAGCTCAATTTTAGTCTCATCTGACCACAGCACCTTCTCCCAATCACTCTCAGAATCATCCAGATGTTCATTTGCAAACTTTAGATGGGCCTGTACATGTGCCTTTTTGAGCAGGGGGACCTTGCGGGCACTGCAGGATTTTAATCCATTATGGCGTAATGTGTTACCAATGGTTTTCTTGGTGACTGTGGTCCCAGCTGCCTTGAGATCATTAACAAGTTCCCCCCGTGTAGTTTTCGGCTGAGCTCTCACCTTCCTCAGGATCAAGGATACCCCACGAGGTGAGATTTTGCATGGAGCCCCAGATCGATGTCGATTGACAGTCATTTTGTATGTCTTCCATTTTCTTACTATTGCACCAACAGTTGTCTCCTTCTCACCCAGCATCTTACTTATGGTTTTGTAGCCCATTCCAGCCTTGTGCAGGTCTATGATCTTGTCCCTGACATCCTTAGAAAGCTCTTTGGTCTTGCCCATGTTGTAGAGGTTAGAGTCAGACTGATTAATTGAGTCTGTGGACAGGAGTCTTTTATACAGGTGACCATATAAGACAGCTGTCTTTAATGCAGGCACCAAGTTGATTTGGAGCGTGTAACTGGTCTGGAGGAGGCATAACTCTTAATGGTTGGTAGGGGATCAAATACTTATTTCTCTGTGCACATAAATGCAAATAAATATATATAATTTTGACTATGTGATTTTTTTTATTTTTTTTTACATAATCTATCTCTCACTGGTAAAATTAACCTAGCCTAAAAATTCTAGACTGTTCATGACTTTGACAGTGGGCAAACTTACAAAATCAGCAAGGGATCAAATACTTATTTCCTCCACTGTATATATATATATATATACTGAGAAAAAGAGTAAGGCAGCACAGCAACAGCAATGGGTGCAGGCCTCCTAGGTTGAGGCTAGGAACCCTTGTTAGGGTATGCCCAGACGTGGCGTATTTCTTCCGCAACTGTCCGCATTAATGCCGCACAGAATCTGCGTTGCAGATTCTGTTGCGGCTCTGCCCAAAATGGGCATTAAATTGATGCGGACTAGCCGTTGCGTATTGAGGTGAAGTACTTCCCTTCTCTCTATCAGTGCAGGATAGAGAGAAGGGACAGCACTTTCCCTAGTGAAAGTAAAAGAATTTCATACTTACCGGCCGTTGTCTTGGTGACGCGTCCCTCTTTCGGCATCCAGCCCGACCTCCCTGGATGACGTAGCAGTCCATGTGACCGCTGCAGCCTGTGATTGGCTGCAGCCGTCACTTAGACTGAAACGTCATCCTGGGAAGCCGGACTGGAGGAAGAAGCTGGGAGTTATCGGTAAGTATGAACTTCTATTTTTTTTACAGGTTGATGTATATTGTGATCGGAAGTCACTGTCCAGGGTGCTGAAACAGTGACTGCCGATCGCTTAACTCTTTCAGCGCCCTGGACAGTGACTATTTACTGACGTCGCCTAGCAATGCTCCCGTAATTACGGGTGCACACACGTAGTCACCCGTAATTACGGGAGCCCCATTGACTTCCTCAGTCTGGCTGTAGACCTAGAAATACATAGGTCCAGCCAGAATGAAGAAATGTCATGTTAGTAAAACCAATACGCTCCTCAGCACACATAACATCTACATAACATCTGCGGACTTCATTGCGGAATTTTGACTCTCCATTGAAGTCAATGGAGAAATTCCGCAATGAGTCCGCAACAAGTCCGCTACACGTCCGCAACAACCATTGTATGCTGCGGACACCAAATTCCGCTCCGCAGCCTATGCTACACAGCGGAATTGTCCGCAACATATAAACGAACCCAACCACAAAGCTGTGGAAGGTAATGGAAAAAGGTGTACGCTGCGGATTTCCGCTGCGGACTGTCCGCAGCGGAATTCCAGAGCAATTCCGCTACGTGTGGTCATGCCCTTAATGTTAATGAAATCCAAAAAAATGAAGAGGCAGCACGCCAAGGATATTTGTGAAAAAAAGTGGTGTGTTTATTCACCCCAGGCAGGCAACGTTTTGATCCGTCTCTATGGGATCTTTGTCAATATATATTTATTTATTTTTTATTTATTATTTTAATTATTTTATTTATTTTTACTTTTATTTTTTTTTTAGTTCCTTGATGTAGTTATTATTTGCTTAATTGCTATAATAATGCATAACAGAGGCCTCTCCCACTGTCTAACTGCTTAGGTGGCTACTTCTATGAAAAAAATAAAAATGGCTCCCGTAAGGCGGGTGTTGAAAAAACATCCCAATGTACAGGCCAGAGGGAGACATTTCTTCTGTTTCAAGTGGTGATTATCAAGACGGGCAGGGCCCAAGCACATCTTCTGGAAGTGAGGGTGCTCGTGTTGTACCAGGGCAACACTTTCCCAATGAAATTCTCCAAACTACAAAGGTGCAGTGTGTATTTCAGATCCTGCTTATTTGTTAACAATTTATTAGCTATGTGTCTCTAGTGGCACAAGCTGGTCACAACATATTGTGCACTAAAGTGCCATATACTTTTTTTTGGAAAACACCTGTTGGATCAAAAGGCTCTCTACACACCTTGATAAATTTCTTGATGGGTGTAGTTTCCACAGCAGTGTAATTTCATAGGGTTTCCAATGTACTGTTGCTTCAGGAGCTTTGCTAATGAACATGGCGCTAGAAAACCAATCTAGCAAAATCTGCGCTGCAAATTATGCTCTTTCCTTTCTGAGCCCTGCCTTTTGTTCAAACAGCAGTTTATGACTACATTTGGGGTATTACTGTACTCGAGAGAAATTGAGTAACAAATTTGGGATTTTTTATTTCTCCAGTGTTCCTTGTGAAAAGGAAAATGTTTTAACTATATCTACATATTCTTGGAAAATATTAAATTATTCACTTTAACTGCCCAAATCTAGACAAATCTATGAAACACATGTGCGGTCTAAATTCTCACTACACCCCTAGATGAATTTCTGGATGCGTTTCAAAATGGGATCACTTTAGGGGGGCTTTCACTGTACTGGTAGCTCCGGGGCTTCACAAATGTGACATGTCATCAGAAAACCATTACAGCAAAGTCTGCGCACAAAAGGCCAAATAGTGCTCTTTACCTTCTCAGCCCTGCTGTGTGCCCAAACAGCAGGTTGCAACCACATATAGGGTGTTACCATACTCTGGTAAAATAGGGTAACAAATGTTGGGGTTTTTTCTTCTCCAGCTTTCCTTGTGAATATGAGAAATTTTGAGTTTAAACTACATCCTCTTAGAAAATTGTTTTATGTTTATGACTGTAAAGGGAAGTGTCCCTATGTCTATGTATATATGTATATATATATATATATATATATATATATATACACATATATATATATATATATATATATGTGTGTGTATAATACATATAATGTATCATGAGCCAGGGCTGTAAAAACAACAGCCCTGGTCATGAATGCGGTTGGAAGCAGAGCAGGACAATTAGCATTGCCCTACTTTGTTTGGTAACCATGGAGACAGGAGATAGTTATCCCCTGTCTCCATTTCAAGTCTCCCGCGCGCACGGACATTCTCGTGCGGGCGCTCATCAGTCGGCTGGTGATACATTATCACCATGCCGACCCATGCTAGCCAGGGGCAAGCGCCACATCCCCCGCTGCAAGCGTACCGACAGGGTTAAATTACCCTGTGTCGGTACGCTCAGGAGCCGAAGCTAGCTGGAGCTCGCAGAAGACCAGCTGAGAGCTGACTGCCTGCCTCACCAACACGAACGGCTCACCTCTCTCTCCTCCAACGAACTGCTATGGCTCCTGCTTCTGCCTCTGCTCCACCAACAAGTCGAGTCACGCTAAGTATCAAGTGTAGCAGCAGCTACACTTAACCCTGTCTCTCCCTGTCTCCTCCTGCTGTAATCTTTGCTTCCCTGAGTTAACCCCTTGCTCTCCCTGAGTACTGTCCGAGATTCCCTAAGTTCCCTGAGTTAACCACTTGCTCTCCCTGAGTACTGTTCCTACTGTCCCAGAGTCAACCCTTGCTTCCCTGAGTCCCTGAGTTAACCCCTTGCTCTCCCTGAGTACTGTCCCTACTGTCCCCGAGTTAACCCCTTGCTCTCCCTGAGTACTGTCCCTACTGCCCCAGAGTTAACCCTTGCTTCCCTGAGTTAACCCCTTGCTCTCCCTGAGTACTGTCCCTAGTGTCCCTGAGTTAACCCCTTGCTCTCCCTGAGTACTGTCCCTAATGTCCCAGAGTTAACCCTTGCTTCCCTGAGTCCCTGAGTTAACCCCTTGCTCTCCCTGAGTACTGTCCCTACTCCCCATGAGTAAGTTAACCCTTGCTTCCCTGAGTCCCTGAGTTAACCCCTTGCTCTCCCTAAGTACTGTCCCTACTCCCCCTGAGTAAGTTAACCCCTGCTTCCCTGAGTCCCTGACTGTCCCAGAGTTCTGAGTAACCCTGTGTTCACCCTTGCTGCCCTAAGTACCCTGCAGTGACCCTTGACCTGCACATCCCCAGGTACACAGAAACCCATTCCCCTTGTTCCTCCTTATCCCGTATAAACCCTCAGTGTATAGGGAAAGTTATATTAGGAGGAAGTTGGATAGAGATAGTGAGTGTGTGAGAATTACAAGTAACTTATGTGTATTGTGTTGTAACGTAACTGTATTCATATGTATGTTTAGGTAATTGGGTGGCGGTATAATTAGGAGTGTGATACTGTGTTTATACTGTACTGTGATTAGTTACTGTATTTTATATATGAGAGTGATTACTGTAGGATAATAAATATTACCTTTATTTACTATACGGTCTTATTCCCTTGAGTAGCCGCTAAAGCAATTAGATCGACGTTAGTATAAGGAAAAGGTAGGGGAACTAGGCATAACCCTAGTGACCCTGTTTATAAAGGCGGTAGTAATAGTGGGTGTCACTAACCAGTGAATCCCGCCATTACCCCACCCCCTTTAACATTCTGTATTTTTGTACAATAAAATTGTGTTAAAACGTGAACTGCAGATAGGCAGCGAGGCGTGGACAGGTAACGTACGTACACGGTGTAGTGTCATGTTATGCTGTGCGCCTAGACCTTTTTGAAGTTCAGACGAGTAACACAATTTTATTTAAGGCTTGGTACAAGATACAATTGATCAGCAAACCTATTGTTTTTTTGTTTATTTTCTAAGGTATTAATGTCTTTTATTTTGCTTTGCGGCGTGCTGCTCTATGGCGACGAATCATCGGGTGAGTAAGCAATTTATACAAAAGAGTTTGCAGAAGTATCAACATCGGTGTTATTCCGGTGAAGTCCAGCTGATCGGGAAAAGGCGTTCCGAAAGAAAAGGACCTTTTTCAAAACAGCGGGTGAC
This sequence comes from Rhinoderma darwinii, assembly GCF_050947455.1. NCBI lineage: Eukaryota > Metazoa > Chordata > Amphibia > Anura > Rhinodermatidae > Rhinoderma > Rhinoderma darwinii. Next base: position 544,455,887 of record NC_134687.1, on the reverse strand, counting down.
AAGGAGGACAACGCAGATGGAGATGACTTCTGGAACAGTGAGTATGGACTTCTCCACACTTAAACACCTCGCCAAAAACAGTATTTTAATATAGTAACACATACGACATACAAGTCAGCAGAAATGATGTGGTCCATTCTGCTGGACGAGGCTTATGCAGATGATAAGTTGTGTATTAGCAAGAGGAGTGTTCTTAACAAAACCTCCAAACGTCTCCACATGCTCGCTAAATTAATCTGTGTGTATGAGGAGACGTGAAAGCCTGATCACTCAGAAATGAAGAGTGATTCCCCAAATCTTCACTGCCAGTGTTGTGCCAACAATGTGAAGCAGGTTTGTGATTTGCAGACACAACTGGCAGAGAATGCCCAATGTAGAGATCAGCAAATTTGAATGCTAGAATCGCAAGTGATAGATTTGAGAAATCACGGTGATGATATTGATGCACGGCTGACTGGGTCTTATGCTGTGATCAATGCATTTAAGGATAAGGCGGCATCTACTGATGCCATCATTGCCAAGTTGAATGATAAGCTTACTGCTAGGTCACAATTGGTTGCCAGTATGCAAAACATCATAAAAGATTTCTCAAAAATGTTACCGGCCTTGTCTTTTTCAAGGCCTGATTCCGCTGTAAGTTTGCCCTCTACAGGGCAAAAAGGGGGGAGTAGTAAGAGTGATGGATCAGATGTCACAAATCGTGATCCCATCCGGAATCCTGAAGGTAACATTGTTACGAAAGTGTTACGCAGATGTAAGCGTACGATATTTAGAAGTGCGTCCCTAGCCATGCAGAACTTTAAGAGATCATGCACTGTTAACTGCCCTAAGTCCAGCAGAGCATGTACTGTTAAATGTTTTGCATGTGCCGGATCAGGCCACATTGCGAAGTACTGCGAGTCTTTGAGTACTAAGCAATGTGGTCCTGTTAAATGCTTTAAATGTGGTCAGATGGGACATATTGCGAGGAACTGCCATGGCATAAACAACCATGGAAAGCCCAGGAAAATGGCAATAGAAAATGGCCACGTCACAACAAAACGTGGGTTTAGACAAAATGGCTGCACAAGAGTCTCCTTACAGCCGTATGTGCCCCGCCACGTGCTCAAGGGTCTAAATGGCCAACCACAACTAGGGAGGAGTTTAGGAAGTTGGCCATAAATTGCATGTTCAGTCTGGTGTTACGTCTGTAATGGTTGTTTATGGTCTGTTGTGTTTGTCCCCAGTTGTCCGTTTGTTTTCATTTGTGTTTTTATTTTGTGGTTCTTTCACATATTCTATTGTGGTATATCCCTGGTTATCAGTAATATGTATTTATACTATATGGGTGTTGCCTGTATTTATAATACATAATTAGAAAACCACTCCAGGAAAACAACTGGAGAATCAACCATTGGATAGTGGTGTATTTGCGCCCAATGTTTTAATTGCTCTCTATTAGGATAACGTTGAAGTTGTTATTATACTGTGAACTCAGGTTGGGCGGTGCGAACAGGTAACATAAGTTCACGGTGTAGTGTTTTATGTTATTCTGTGCACCTAGACCTGGGGGGTTCAGACAGGTAACACAACTTCATCTGAGGCCTAATGTGAGTGCAATTAAATACAGCGAATAACAGTATGGCTGATTCTTTTGTGTTTAACTGGAGTTAGGAAACTTTGGACAGGGGGAGGTAACCCTGGCATTACACCCATATCTTGATTTTAAGATAATGGATTTGGTAAGACAGGGATATAGTTCCACAGACTTGAGAATTGTGGGGAACCACAAAAACAGTGTTTCATCCACAGCTCCCCTCGGATGTCCTGACTAGAGATGAGGGAACTTATGAAAAGTTCGGTTCGGCTAGTTCGCCGAATTTCACGAAAAAGTTTGATTCGGACCGAACTAGTTCTGACCGAACCTATAATTTCGGTGCGCCGAGCATGGTACTGTCCAGGGTGCTGAAAGAGTTAATGGGCTGCACTAACTCTTTCAGCAACCTTGACAGTACCATGCTCGGCGCGCGGAAAATACAATTTTAATGTAATAAAAAAAAATAAAAATACGTTCATACTTACATTCCTCCTGTGCGGCCTCCAGCGATGACGTTTCATTCATGTCGCCGCTGCAGCCAATCACAGGCTGTAGTGGCGGTCACGCACGTCACGTGACCGCCTCTGCAGCCAATCACAGGCTGCCGCGGCCCCTGCAGCCAATCACACGATACCGCGGCCGCTGCAGCCAATCACAGGCTGCCGCGGCCACTGCAGCCAATCACAGGCTGCCGCGGCCGCTGCAGCCAATCAAAGGCCAAAGAAAATAAAAAATGTCTCTCTTCAGGAAACATACAGAAGTTAGGTTCATGTTTAAAGGTGGGTCATGAGAAATTCATGACCTTGTGGCTAACGCAGTATTGAAACATGTACATATACACCAGGGGTCTCAAGCACGCGGGACACATGCGGCCCCTGGGGCTGTCATCTGCGGCCCGCGGGACAAAGAGACGCTAGTATCGGCTCTGCTCCGAGACTCTGCAATTCCCTGACATCGTTGTCCACATACGAACAGCAATGTCTGGGGCTTCCCCAGAGCCGGAGTCCCGGGCAGAGCGCTAGTACAGGCTCTGCTCCGGGACTCTGTGGAATTCCCTGACATCGCTGCCCATATATGGACAGTGTGTCAGGGTCTTCCCCAGAGCGGAGTCCCGGGCAGATCGCTAGTATCGGCTCTGCTCCGGGACTCTGTGGAATTCCCTGACATCGCTGTTCACATATGAACAGCAATGTCTGGGGCTTCCCCAGATCCGGAGTCCCGGGCAGAGCGCTAGTACAGGCTCTGCTCCGGGACTCTGTGGAATTCCCTGACATCGCTACCCATATATGGACGGTGTGTCAGGGTCTTCCCCAGAGTGGAGTCCCGGGCAGAGTGCTAGTATCGGCTCCGCTCCGGGACTCTGTGGAATTCCCTCACATAGCTGTCCACATATGAACAGCGATGTTTGGGGCATCCCCAGAGTCGGAGTCCCGTACAGAGCGATAGTACAGACTCTGCTCCGGGACTCTGTGGAATTCCCTGACATCGCTGCCCATATATGGACAGTGTGTCAGGGTCTTCCCCAGAGCAGAGTCCCGGGCAGAGCGCTATTATCGGCTTTGCTCCGGGACTCTGGGAAAGCCTCTGACATCGCTGTCCATACATCGACAATGATGTCAGGGGCTTCCCCATGTCAGGAGCCCAGCTGGAGACCCAGGAAGAGCCTACTAGCGCTCTGCCCGGGTCTCCGGCTCTGGGGAAGCCCCAGACATCGCTGTTCATATGTGAACAGCGATGTCAGGGAATTCCACAGAGTCCCGGAGCAGAGCCGATACTAGCGCTCTGCCCGGGACTCCGCTCTGGGGAAGACCCTGACACACTGTCCATATATGGGCAGCTATGTCAGGGAATTCTGCAGCGTCCCGGAGCAGAGCCGATACTAGCGCTCTGCCCGGGACTCCGCTCTGGGGAAGACCCTGACACACTGTCCATATATGGGCAGCTATGTCAGGGAATTCCACCGAGTCCCAGAGCAGAGCCTGTACTAGCGCTCTGCCCGGGACTCCGGCTCTGGGGAAGCCCCAGACATCGCTGTTCGTATGTGGACAACGATGTCAGGGAATTCCAGAGTCTCAGAGCAGAGCCGATACTAGCGGCTCTGTGTCCCGCGGGCCGCAGATGACAGCCCCAGGGGCCGCATGCGGCCCGCGGGCCGCGTGCTTAAGACCCCTGATTTAAATGCTGAGAAGGAGAGAAATGGGTGCACAGCACCAAAGCCATTCGTACTCACGCCAAACTCTCCCCAATCACAGGCTGCCGCGGCCGCTACAGCCAATCACAGGCTGCCACGGCCTCTGCAGCCAATCACAGGCTGCAGCGGCCTCTGCAGCCAATCACAGGCTGCCGCGTCAGGAAAGAAGGTCGGACTGGAGGAAGAAGAGGGACTCGTCACCAAGACAACGACCGGGTACGTATGAAATGCTTTTTATGTTATTTTTAAGCAGCAGCCTCTTTTCTCTATCAGTGATTGATAGAGACAAGTGGCTGCCGATTAGTATAATATTTTTGTAATGTTTTTTCTGCCCGCCCGGGTTCGGTCAAAACAGGTTCGGCCGAACCCGGTGAAGTTCGGATTCGCTGCTAACCGAACTTTTTGCGATGTTCGGACCGAAACTGGGTTCGGTTGTCCCGGTTCGCTCATCTCTAGTCCTGACCTACACCAGTGTTGGGATATCGAGGGGTCCTGTGATATGAAGGCTAATCCAATGCCCTCCTCAAGACATGGGTCAAGGATATTGGTGCTGGTATCTAATGCAGAATGCTACGCAACTAACTGCTCTGAAAGAGGCATACTCCTCCCAGAAGCATACTGTACCCTTAATCCCGTATTAGGTTTGATGTGGCGGATCAGAAGGGAAGAACTCCGGTGACACCTGAAAAAAGGCTCGACATCTGTCCAGACACCCCTGTGAGACTCCAGACGATTCCTCTTGGGTTTGGCATCAAACTAAGAAATCTCCTGCTAGACTTCAATGAGGAAGGGGATGTCGTGGAGAAACTGAAAGATTCCCAACACCAAGCCACTATTCATTTGGAACATGACACTAAAAAGATCACAGGAATTGTGAACAACCTTGAGGCGGATGCGGAATATCTTGGTGGGAGAGCTTGTTCGGATATAGTCCCAAGACCACTTCCTTCTTCAACTTGCTCATCCACCCAGTGATAATCCTTCTCATTCTTGTGGCGATTATGTACGTTGGACTGTTCTGCGTGTACCGACAAATGAAAGGACTGGTTGACCAAATACAACGAGGTCAAGCAGAAAGCCACGAATACATTCGTAGATGGGGTCTAAGGACATAGTGATACAGTCCTGCGACCCAGAATTGTTTATTATTGTATGTGTATATATATTTGTAAAGTGTAAATCTTAATCAATGGGTCGTACAAAATTTTCAAGGTGTACATATAGACATTCTAGGTGTTGATGTGTCCGCAACATAGGCATACTCAGTGAGGACGTGCCCGTCCCACAGTGAGTGAGTGTGTATGTGTAGGCGGGCATATATTTACAGCCTGTAGTCACACCATTTACATGTGGACCTTTCACATGTTTATGGAGGAGCAGTGAGAGATGCTGTTTGAGCATGAATCTCTATATGTACATATACCTATGGTTTGGGGGGGGAATACTTTTGTATGTTTGGTTATTTTTCCACTTTGTTTGTATGATTGGGTAGTGTGTAAGAACCCTTAGGGACAGTTTAGGTACACACACACACCCTTGTAGGTATTTGCCACCTCAACCTGAGAACTGGTATGGTCAATATGATGATGGATTGAATGTCAGAGGGGAAATGGAAGTCGATGCTCCACCCCACAGTAGATTCCTGGGTACGAAGACATCACCTCCTCCTCGGGGATGATAACCTGCAATGATAGAAACCTGGATATCGGCTCACAAAGATTGTTTCGTCTTCAATCAAGATGCTGGGAGAAGTTGGAAAAGTAATGGATCACGTACAAACGGTTGTTGAAAGGCGGGCTAAGCCATTCCATGGCTGACCATGTGAGGGCACAAGTAGCCTTACACGGGTCGGCATGTTAAAATTGGATCGGCCACTGGAAAGACCTGCTGACGCCACTCAAGAGGAAGAAACTCCAAGCAAGAAAGAACAAGAAATCTGCGGTTCATGGACTTTGAGGTTTTCATATGAGCTTTGTTCGTTTGATGAGCTTTGAGGCTTCGTTCTATGGACTATGAAGGTTTCTTCGTTCTATGGACTATGAAGGTTTCTTCGTTCTATGGACTATGAAGGTTTCTTCGTTCTATGGACTATGAAGGTTTCTTCGTTCTATGGACTATGAAGGTTTCTTTGTTCTATGGACTATGAAGGTTTCATTTCAACTTCGTCTGATGAGCTTCGAGGCTTCGTTCTATGGACTCCAATAGTATACTTCCTTCCATCTCAGACCATTACCAGTAATCGGGGAGTTTGAGGGGGTAAATAGAACCCCACAAACACTTCCCCAAATTCCATTGTCGAGTCCCCGACAACAGGTGGATTGTAAAGGGAAGTGTCCCTATGTCTATGTATATATACAGTGGAGGAAATAAGTATTTGATCCCTTGCTGATTTTGTAAGTTTGCTACTGTCAAAGTCATGAACAGTCTAGAATTTTTAGGCTAGGTTAATTTTACCAGTGAGAGATAGATTATATTAAAAAAAAAAAAAGAAAATCACATTGTCAAAATTATATATATTTATTTGCATTGTGCACAGAGAAATAAGTATTTGATCCTCTACCAACCATTAAGAGTTCAGCCTCCTCCAGACCAGTTACACGCTCCAAATCAACTTGGTGCCTGCATTAAAGACAGCTGTCTTACATGGTCACCTGTATAAAAGACTCCTGTCCACAGACTCAATTAATCAGTCTGACTCTAACCTCTACAACATGGGCAAGACCAAAGAGCTTTCTAAGGATGTCAGGGACAAGATCATAGACCTGCACAATGCTGGAATGGGCTACAAAACCATAAGTAAGATGCTGGGTGAGAAGGAGACAACTGTTGCTGCAATAGTAAGAAAATGGAAGACATACAAAATGACTGTCAATCGACATCGATCTGGGGCTCCATGCAAAATCTCACCTCGTGGGGTATCCTTGATCCTGAGGAAGGTGAGAGCTCAGCCGAAAACTACACGGGGGGAACTTGTTAATGATCTCAAGGCAGCTGGGACCACAGTCACCAAGAAAACCATTGGTAACACATTACGCCATAATGGATTAAAATCCTGCAGTGCCCGCAAGGTCCCCCTGCTCAAAAAGGCACATGTACAGGCCCATCTAAAGTTTGCAAATGAACATCTGGATGATTCTGAGAGTGATTGGGAGAAGGTGCTGTGGTCAGATGAGACTAAAATTGAGCTCTTTGGCATTAACTCAACTCGCCGTGTTTGGAGGAAGAGAAATGCTGCCTATGACCCAAAGAACACCATCCCCACTGTCAAGCATGGAGGTGGAAACATTATGTTTTGGGGGTGTTTCTCTGCTAAGGGCACAGGACTACTTCACCGCATCAATGGGAGAATGGATGGAGCCATGTACCGTCAAATCCTGAGTGACAACCTCCTTCCCTCCACCAGGACATTAAAAATGGCTCGTGGCTGGGTCTTCCAGCACGACAATGACCTGAAACATGCAGCCAAGGCAACAAAGGAGTGGCTCAAAAAGAAGAACATTAAGGTCATGGAGTGGCCTAGCCAGTCTCCAGACCTTAATCCCATCGAAAACTTATGGAGGGAGCTGAAGATCCGAGTTGCCAAGCGACAGCCTCGAAATCTTAATGATTTACAGATGATCTGCAAAGAGGAGTGGGCCAAAATTCCATCTAACATGTGTGCAAACCTCATTATCAACTACAAAAAAAGTCTGACTGCTGTGCTTGCCAACAAGGGATTTGCCACCAATTTGTCTTTTTTAAGTATGTTTTAATTCTATATACATCTAATTATTTTCTCCCCCCTTTTTTTCAATTATAGAATTTATTAATTAGGCTACATTGGAGAGAACCGAGTTGGAAGAATTATTACACGAAGACTAAGAACTAATGATTGAATTTTTCAAAGACATGTTGCATATTTATGTACAATTCGAATTTGAAATATGATATAATATGTGTGTATGCTCTATATGTATATATTTTTTATCTTTACAGGTTTTTAGATATCTTAAGCGGTTGCCCGATACAGCTTTTTACATTTTATATATATTGGCACATTTGCACTCTATGTATTTATATTTCCGTTTTTATCACTATATTGTTTCTTAGCATTTATATTTGCGAGACATATATATTTAGTTTTTCATACACATGATGCACACACATCTTTTAACTATTTACTATACCTATGAACATAATTATAGCACTTCTTCATATAATATATTTTTTCACGCACAACATCAATTGTTCACTTATTTATTTATTTATTTATTTTTCGTTCACTATTTATATTATTTATGTATTCCAACCACATCACATCACATCTCATTATATTTATTATATATTAATATATGCACATATGTTTTTTCTTTTTTTTTTTTTTTTTTCTTTTCTTTTTGTAGTGTCTGTATTGATGCGCTTTTTTATAACATTATATATTTTTAAATATATATATATATATGTGGATGCAATACACACTATATACTAGATATAGTCTTGGTCTTTGTTATACATCTGTAGATCGATATTCCATTTACAAATAAAACCTTTATATGCAATGTGTTGGTATCATCTCGGTTTTCTCCCCGTGCATCAGTCCAGTCGAGTGTTTTGTTTACATATACAAACTACCTCTGTAGTCTGTGGAGACTGCTCCTGTGCGCTTGTGTCAGGGGGAGGTGTTTCGCTTCCTTCTGTGGGCGCGTCTGTATCGGAGTGGGCACGGCTCATCGGCGTCAGCCGCCGGCGACCCGGCCCCCCTCTGATGACGCGTGGCCGGAAGTCCCTTAGCGACCATCTTCATGCCTGGCACATGACGCCATCGTTACCGTCTCCTGTAACACACCTGGGTTACATACACACGATTGGACAGATGACGCCTTAAAAGGGTGACCCTGGCTGGAGAGACGCCACCCCCGGACGAAGGCATCCCGCCGAAACGCGCGTCGGGTCTGACGATCTCTCCTGCCTGAGACATCACCATGGGTATGTGACCAGCTACATTCATCTTTCTTTGCTGTTTTATTCATAGACCTGATTTTCTAACCTGTACTGACACAGAGACTTCACCAATGTATGTATTTATTTTTTCACTTGTGTTTTACAATCTCTGTCCTGTCTGATTAACTCTTAATCAAACTTGTATGGTCTATCTATTCAACATAGCTGTTACTACCATATATATGTGTCTACCCACCCATGGTGCACTTGTATCTCTGGCATCAGACGAACGTTTTACTTTCATGCTGTGCATGACTCATCTTTTTAATCCTGTGATTTTTTTCAATAAAGATTGTTATTCTCTTTTCTGCTACATTGTTGTGTTAATTGTACCCCACACCTTATAGGCTTTATATCAGATGTTGAGGGTCAGTGCACCAAGATATACTTGGTTTTACAGAGGATCTCGTTTTTCACTCAATTCATGTATTTACATTTAATTTGACGAGATCATTTCCTGTTTGTACCAATAGGTTGTTGTTGCTTAACGTATACTGTGTTTTCACAGATTCAAGTACGACAGGGTCCATGGATCACAAAGCCAGAGAACGTATCTGGCGTTCTCAGATGGATCAAGTTTTTAGTGATGAGTCTTCTCAGTTTGTTGTTTTTAATGGTCAGGGAAACGTGAACGAAATGCAAAATAAATATAAAGTGTTACTCCACCGCCGCATGAAAATATGGTGGAATAAGTTATTTTTGGAGAATTATCTACAACGAAAATTGATTCCCAGAGGTCTCAGAGTCAAGATCTTCCCGTCCTTCCATATTGATGATGTCACGTTCATTACACGCTGGGAGGAGGTGTGCGATCAAGGGTCATTCAAGTTTATGGAATTACTTGTCGGTTTAAATCAAACAACACTGGATCAGATGGATGCAGAGATTGATGAGGTACAAAGTCATCTTAACCAAAGAATGACATCAGAAGGCCTTGCTATGTTTAATCGCACACTAGAACAACAATTTGGGGAGTGGGAGAAAGAAATTAAAGAAACAAAATCTAAAAAATTCTCACGTGATACCAACGATTATGCTCAAAAGAAAGTATACAAATGGAGAAGAAGTCAACCTCCAATACAACGCAATCGATCATTGTCTACAATTTCTCTATCATCCCAAAGCGAATCAGATGGTGGATTACAACAACGACCTTACCATACATATGGGACAAGGCAAAAAAGGAAAGCAATCTATAGACAGGCATCTAACAAAAGGAAACCTGAGAGGGATGAACTTTCCAATCCTCTCAAGGTAATTAATTTATCTAAATATGTCTTTACCACTTCCGATTTGGAGGTTTTAGAAAAAGGCTTGTCCTTTTCCCCATGTGCTAAATTTGATACTTTTTCTGCAATCAAAGACCTGCACATTTTTGGCAGGTCTTTGATATACAAAAAATTCTTCCACAGGTCCGAACATGATGCGAATTTTCCCACTGACACTGAACAGCAGACTTTGCGGGATCTGGAGGATCTCCTAAAAGAACAAGAACATGATCCAACAGGTACAATTCCCCCACCTCTAAGAATTAAATCTAAACGATTCCCAGCAATGTCAATGTGCCCAGCAGTGGACTCATTTGTTAAATCAGTGAGTCAAGAATTTGAAAGAATCTCTAACAACATCAATAATGATAATCTGTCCAGTGCCCAACGCCAGAGTCTAAATAAATTAACTAAACTAAAGGATGTGGTAATTAAAGCAGCCGACAAAGGCGGCAACATTGTAATTTGGCCATCCACAATGTATGAGACAGAGGCCTATAGACAACTCCATCAGAAAAACTGCTATAAAAAGTTAACATATAACCCTCTTTGTTCTTTTAGAACAGATCTGGACAAAATTCTGACAAAATCTCTGGTGGACAACGTTATCATCAAGGAACTCTATGAAGCACTCATCCCAAATGAACCAATGATATCAACACTGTATTTACTTCCAAAAGTTCATAAAGACCCAAAAATTCCACCAGGAAGACCTATAATTTCAGGTAGGGGTAACCTGACTGAGAATATCTGTAAATTCATCGATTTCCATCTAAAAGGGTTTGTAGAATTGCTGCCATCTTATATTCGTGATACGGCAGACCTCCTGCAAAAAATAGATGGCATAAGTGTGGAGGAGGACATGCTTCTGGTTGCATGCGACGTAGAGTCGCTCTATACTAGCATTCGTCACTCCGATGGTCTGAAGGCGGTTTCCTTCTTTCTGACTACAGGAGATATGGAAAGTACGCTTTCGGACTTCATTATTACATTACTGGAGTTCGCACTGACACATAACTTTTTCATATTTAATGAGAATTTCTATCTACAGCTCCAGGGAACGGCAATGGGGGCAGCTTGTGCCCCATCATATGCCAACTTGTTCCTGGGGCTGTGGGAGAGGGGCCTTTTCCAGGGGGGGCAGGATGTCTCTATGGACCAGGTCATTTTTTGGGCCAGGTACATAGATGACATCCTCCTCATCTGGAAGGGCACCTCTGAATCACTTGAGGATTTCATCGGTGATTTAAACAGAAACAGCCTAAATATCAAACTTACGTACAAGTGCGACAAGTATCAAATAGACTTCCTTGATGTTAAGCTGTCTAGAGACCTAGAGGGTTTCCTTCAATCTGATGTATTTAGGAAGGCTACTGCAGTTAACTCCCTCCTTCTTGCCTCTTCCTCTCATCCCATACAGACCGTTCAGGCTGTCCCTATAGGCCAATTTCTAAGAATTCGACGGATCTGTTCGTCAACAGAAAATTTTGAAAAACAAGCATTTGACCTCACCAACCGTTTTTTGGCACGTGGATACAGTAAACGCTCAATAAAAAAGGCATACCATCGTGCAAAGAACACCTCTAGAGAGACTCTCCTGTTTCCTAAACCTAAAAACAAATCCCAGATACAGGTAAGATTCGTCACTGAATACCATTCTCGTTGGTACCAGATGAAAATAATTCTAAAACAGTTTTGGCCCATCTTGTTGACAGATCCTACTATTGCAAAATACATCCCCAAATATCCAAGCATTTCAGCGAGACGGTCTAAGAATCTTAAAGATTTCTTGGTCAGGAGTCACTATCAGACCAAGAGCCATAGTTTTCCCTTTGGCACTAAAGGCCCGAAATGGGGATGCAAGTCATGTGGCCACTGTGTTGCCTGTCCCAATATTGAGCAGGCGACATCCTTTATCGATGTAACAGGTGAGCATACCTATAAAATTACACACCCAATTACATGCTCCACCAAAGCAGTCGTCTATTATGCTACGTGTCCCTGCCCTATGATATACATTGGTTTAACTACAAGGGAACTAAAAATCCGAGTAAGGGAACATGTACGTGACATCAAAATGGCGAAAGAAATAGTGACGATTGAGACTTTGAAACCAATCGAGAGACATTTTAAAGCTCATCACTCATGTGATTCTACCAAATTGAAAATTAAAGGGATTGACTGCATTAAACCAAATATTCGTAAAGGAGATATTGGGAAAAATCTAGCCAAATGTGAGTCTAAGTGGATCTGGACTCTGGGAACAATACGACCTAGGGGACTCAATGAAAATCTGAATTTCGCTCCGTTTCTTTGATCGTTGACCTCCAGCGGGTCTTTTTTAAGTATGTTTTAATTCTATATACATCTAATTATTTTCTCCCCCCTTTTTTTCAATTATAGAATTTATTAATTAGGCTACATTGGAGAGAACCGAGTTGGAAGAATTATTACACGAAGACTAAGAACTAATGATTGCATTTTTCAAAGACATGTTGCATATTTATGTACAATTCGAATTTGAAATATGATATAATATGTGTGTATGCTCTATATGTATATATTTTTTATCTTTACAGGTTTTTAGATATCTTAAGCGGTTGCCCGATACAGCTTTTTACATTTTATATATATTGGCACATTTGCACTCTATGTATTTATATTTCCGTTTTTATCACTATATTGTTTCTTAGCATTTATATTTGCGAGACATATATATTTAGTTTTTCATACACATGATGCACACACATCTTTTAACTATTTACTATACCTATGAACATAATTATAGCACTTCTTCATATAATATATTTTTTCACGCACAACATCAATTGTTCACTTATTTATTTATTTATTTATTTTTCGTTCACTATTTATATTATTTATGTATTCCAACAACATCACATCACATCTCATTATATTTATTATATATTAATATATGCACATATGTTTTTTTTGTTTTTTTTTTCTTTTCTTTTTGTAGTGTCTGTATTGATGCGCTTTTTTATAACATTATATATTTTTAAATATATATATATATATATGTGGATGCAATACACACTATATACTAGATATAGTCTTGGTCTTTGTTATACATCTGTAGATCTATATTCCATTTACAAATAAAACCTTTATATGCAATGTGTTGGTATCATCTCGGTTTTCTCCCCGTGCATCAGTCCAGTCGAGTGTTTTGTTTACATATACAAACTACCTCTGTAGTCTGTGGAGACTGCTCCTGTGCGCTTGTGTCAGGGGGAGGTGTTTCGCTTCCTTCTGTGGGCGTCTCTGTATCGGAGTGGGCACGGCTCATCGGCGTCAGCCGCCGGCGACCCGGCCCCCCTCTGATGACGCGTGGCCGGAAGTCCCTTAGCGACCATCTTCATGCCTGGCACATGACGCCGTCGTTACCGTCTCCTGTAACACACCTGTGTTACATACACACGATTGGACAGATGACGCCTTAAAAGGGTGACCCTGGCTGGAGAGACGCCACCCCCGGACGAAGGCATCCCGCCGAAACGCGCGTCGGGTCTGACGATCTCTCCTGCCTGAGACATCACCATGGGTATGTGACCAGCTACATTCATCTTTCTTTGCTGTTTTATTCATAGACCTGATTTTCTAACCTGTACTGACACAGAGACTTCACCAATGTATGTATTTATTTTTTCACTTGTGTTTTACAATCTCTGTCCTGTCTGATTAACTCTTAATCAAACTTGTATGGTCTATCTATTCAACATAGCTGTTACTACCATATATATGTGTCTACCCACCCATGGTGCACTTGTATCTCTGGCATCAGACGAACATTTTACTTTCATGCTGTGCATGACTCATCTTTTTAATCCTGTGATTTTTTTCAATAAAGATTGTTATTCTCTTTTCTGCTACATTGTTGTGTTAATTGTACCCCACACCTTATAGGCTTTATATCAAGAAGGCACATGTACAGGCCCATCTGAAGTTTGCAAATGAACATCTGGATGATTCTGAGAGTGATTGGGAGAAGGTGCTGTGGTCAGATGAGACTAAAATTGAGCTCTTTGGCATTAACTCAACTCGCCGTTTTTGGAGGAAGAGAAATGCTGCCTATGACCCAAACAACACCGTCCCCACTGTCAAGCATGGAGGTGGAAACATTATGTTTTGGGGTGTTTCTCTGGTAAGGGTACAGGACTACTTCACCGCATCAATGGGAGAATGGATGGAGCCATGTACCGTCAAATCCTGAGTGACAACCTCCTTCCCTCCACCATGACATTAAAAATGGCTCGTGGCTGGGTCTTCCAGCACGGCAATTACCCGAAACATACAGCCAAGGCAACAAAGGAGTGGCTCAAAAAGAAGCACATTAAGGTCATGGAGTGGCCTAGCCAGTCTCCAGACCTTAATCCCATCGAAAACTTATGGAGGGAGCTGAAGATCCGAGTTGCCAAGCGACAGCCTCGAAATCTTAATGATTTACAGATGATCTGCAAAGAGGAGTGGGCCAAAATTCCATCTAACATGTGTGCAAACCTCATCATCAACTACTAAAAATGTCTGACTGCTGTGCTTGCCAACAAGGGTTTTGCCACCAAGTATTAAGTCTTGTTTGCCAAAGGGATCAAATACTTATTTCTCTGTGCACAATGCAAATAAATATATATAATTTTGAAAATTTGATATTTTTTATATATATATATATATATATATATATATATATATATATATATATATATAGTTCAAATAGATGCAAAAAACACAGCACTCAATGCAGACTGGAAATCAGGCAATGTGCACGTTACCATAGTAAGGATGAATCAACTCCTTGGAATAAAATAGTAGAAATGAAGAGTGAGTAACGGCACCAGGACTTCAGTGTTGGGGAGATGTTGGTTTATTCACCACCAGGTGGAAAGAATGAGCGACGTTTCGGTTCACACCTGAACCTTTCTCAAGCTAATTACAACAGTGCATAGTGCCACATATAAATAGGGATACAAAGTATATACAATCAACAGTGCAATTAATAGTATATATGTAAAAAATACATTAATATACAACATATAGTTAAACACAAGTAAATATATACCAATATGTGTGTCCAGTACATGTGTTTAAGAAACAACATCTCATAATATATGAAAAATAATGCAAAAAACATAAGGTAATATTATAATTACCCTAATCAAAAACACCAGCTCATAATGAGGGGGAGGAGCAGAGGGAACGTTCCAAGTACAAAAAGTAATATTACGTCATAAAAAACTTACAGTGTCAGCTCTCTGTGATGCATGGAATAAACCATGGCGTCCCGCAGTCGATAATGCGCATGCGCAAGATGGCGAACTGCCGGAAATGCGTCACGTGGAACGCATACCTGAAACGCATGCGCAGAAAGTGGATTCTGTCTCGGCGTATGTTTCACATCAATATGGAAAGAAAACTCAAAAGAGTGTATAACCAACAAAATATAGTATATTATATATATAGATAGATAGCCCATATTATATATATATGGGAAATATACTCAAATATCTATAATGAAAAATAATCATTTATATAGTCTAAGGAAAATGGCCACGGATCACAGCATAAATGGGGAGAACGGCTATATCTACAAATAGGCGGCCGAATCTCACAGAGACAACAAAGTCTCAACCACCCACTCATGTCTTATTTTGAATTGAGGACCACATTATGAACATAAAATAGAAGAGTAATAATTTATTTCATATATTGATTATACTTTATTCCACATGATTACCACAGAGAGCATATAATACACATATAAAGTTTGTGATATACATCAAAGAAAATCTATATATAATCCTTGGAAAAAATTGATGAGGAAAGGTAACCTCTGCTCCCATGATGTACATCCCCTCATATAAGTTGGTATCTGTGAATAGAAAATGTTTTATTTAAAGTGAAAAGATGAATATACATAAAAATACACCTATAGTTATATAAATTTAAAAACAATGTCAAAAAGATCCCACCTACACTCAAAAGAATGGATCGTATAGATATATCGGACTCAAAATCAATCATGTCATATATACATGAGCTTTCAAATATGTGGGAAATATGTATATTCTACATTAAGTCCCTTGAGAAAGGTTCAGGTGTGAACCGAAACGTCGCTCATTCTTTCCACCTGGTGGTGAATAAACCAACATCTCCCCAACACTGAAGTCCTGGTGCCGTTACTCGCTCTTCATTTCTACTATTTTATTCCAAGGAGTTGATTCATCCTTACTATGGTAACGTGCACATGGCCTGATTTCCAGTCTGCATTGAGTGCTGTGTTTTTTGCATCTATTTGAACTGTATGAATCCTAACACGTGCACCTCTATTTGAATATGCTGGGAGAAGGAGATTTTGATTGTGTTGGTAACCCACCACAGGTGTTTGCCTACACTCAGGAGGATGCTGATCGTATCCTACAGGGACTCACTGGAAATGTTGCCTTCTTGAGTATACCCACGATTGAAAGTATAAGAAAAAAGTGGGAAGCTGATTCTAAAAGGCAAATTGCTTTGGAATTACACCTCTCGACGCTGGGGGAATATTTTAAAAGTCAACGTATACCACGTGGGATGCGATCTCATTTGAGACCTAATCTTTTTCCAACCAATTCCAGCTTCAAGGAAAGATTTGAAGGTATCTCTAACAAATATTCCCAAGATTTGTTACTTCTTAATATTGAATATCTTCAAAAAGAAATTGAGATCATCAAGCCGCGAATAATTGAGAGGAATGATCAACTCAAAGAGATGATGGTAATATCTGATTACGAAATATATCAAAATAAAATGTCCGAATTTTTCAAAAAGTTCCGGAATGATATTGAAAAAACAAAACGCCAGAAATGGCAACGTGATCTGGACGATTACACATCAGGAAAAATTTATTGCTGGCAGGGGGATGACACAGAATATAGAGGTCCAGTGAAGGACAGAAATGTTCGGAGGCGTCAGAAGATGACAGATGCCTTCATTACCGATTCGGAGCTGTCGGATGATCCATATAGTGTTCCTTTTTTAGGGGACAATATCGAAACACCAGGAGAAAGCGCTCTCGCAGGGGCGGCAGGAGGCATAAGAGATCCGGCAATCAACATCAAATCGAGGGGGAGGATAACCCCAATACGAGGGAATCGCCACTACCAGACGAGGAAAAATAATCCGTAAATCTTGTGGTTTATATTTCATCCTTTTCTCTTAATCAGTTACAGTTAAAAATTCTTAATCGTGGGTTATCATTTTGTCCCACTAATGTTGTCAACTGGTTTGAATTAGATCTTGATTTGAAACGCTTTTTCAGAATATTGAGATTAAAAGCACATTTTTCAGATCAACCAGTGTTTGGTTCTTCTGATATAAATGTACCCCTGTCTAATGAGCATATGTTTGATTTGAAAAGTCTAGATCTCACTATAAAGAGTAAGTTTCAGCCACCCCAAAATTTGCATGAGGTTGAGGCATATATCTCATTGGTTGATAAGCACATTCAAACATTTAGAAACAAGCAAAATAAAAGGGATAACTATCATAGAAACATTACACGCTTGGAACAGATGGCTTTAAATGAATTGATGGACAATACTTCCGTCACTGTTAAACCTGCAGATAAGGGGGGTGCCATTGTCGTGATGGACACGTCCCTTTATCTGCAGGAATTGGAGATGCAATTGAATGACCATGATGTATATACTGAATTATCGGGTGATCCAAAATTTTCCTTTATGAATGAATTCAAATTACTTGTTGATGAGGCCTTTCTATCTAAAATTATTGATAAGGACCTTTGTGAATTTTTGAAGGTAAGGCATCCGGTCACTCCGGTGCTTTACCTTCTTCCTAAGATTCACAAGGATCCATGTAAACCCCCTGGCCGCCCCATTGTGTCGGGTAGTGATTCGTTATTTGTTCCAGCAGCTATCTTTATTGACAAAATTTTGAGACAGTTTGCTATGGGGGCTGACTCCTACAACAAGGATACCACTGATTTCCTCGTCAGGATTGGCTCTCTCAGGGTCCCTGGCCGGTCTATCCTTGCTACCCTTGATGTGGGAAGTCTGTATACCTCCATAGATCACTCCCTAGGCATTGAAGCTGCTCTTCACTACCTGACACATCTGGATTTTTCAAACAGAAAAATTGAATTTGTTAAAACATTACTTGAGTTCATACTCACTAAAAATTATTTCATGGTTGGTGATAAGTTCTACCTTCAAAAAAGGGGTACGGCTATGGGGTCTAATATGGCCCCGACATATGCCAATATTTTCATGCGGCGGATTGAGGAGGATCTTGTCTATGTGTCCCACCACTTCAGAAATGTTTTGCGGTGGTGGCGATACATAGACGATATCTTCCTCATCTGGACCGGTTCAGAGGATGAATTTAAATTATTTCACTCTTTTCTAAATTATATGTGTCAGGGGATCAAATTTACTATGATCCATTCTGACTCTTCAGTTGAGTTTTTGGATACTAAGATCCATTTACAGGATGGCATTCTTACCACCGATATATTTTGTAAGGAAACTGATAGGAACAGTCTGTTGCACTATAATAGTGGACACCCCAGGGCTATGGTGAGATCATTGCCCTTCAGCCAACTTCTTAGAGTTCGAAGAATTGTTAGTAATGAAGATCAGCTGTCCAAGAGAGTGGACGAGATGTGCAACAAATTTAAATGTAGGGGATATCCAACTGATATGCTCAATTTATATAAAAGACAGACGATAAAAATGGATAGACAACAACTTTTAGACAAACAGACAGTGGTGCATAAGAAAAATGTTCGTATACCATTTGTGTCAACTTTTTCTACATCAAGCCCAGAAATTGGCAATATTCTGAGAAGGGAATGGCGTCTATTAACTAGGGCTTTTCCAATGATCAAGGAATTCCAAGAGCCACCATTATTAGCATACCGCAAAGGTAAAACCATCAAAAATAAGCTAGTAAAGGCAGATATTGGATCTAAAACTAAGATGTCACAGAGTGTTTTAGCCCCCAAAAAATATGGATGCTTCCCGTGCTTGGGATGTAATATGTGCAATCATATGATTAAGGGTGACAGTTTTTGTCATCCACGAACAGGTACAACTTTTAAAATTCATGGCTTCTATACCTGTAAAACCACCTTTGCTATTTACTTATTGATTTGTCCATGTGGCCTATATTATGTGGGTGAGACCACCACGGAAGTAACGCTTAGAATGAGGAACCACAAATCTAGTATCAACACCAAGAGACGAGATCTTCCAGTCTCCAGACATTTTGTAGACTGTAGACATAATGTATCCCAAATGCGTTTTAAAATTATTGATTCAGTACCCCTAAACAGACGAGGAGGTGACAGAGAGCTGGCCCTCAAACGTAAAGAACTTGAGTGGATTTTTACTCTTGATACCATGTCCCCAAAGGGACTTAATGTAGAATATACATATTTCCCACATATTTGAAAGCTCATGTATATATGACATGATTGATTTTGAGTCCGATATATCTATACGATCCATTCTTTTGAGTGTAGGTGGGATCTTTTTGACATTGTTTTTAAATTTATATAACTATAGGTGTATTTTTATGTATATTCATCTTTTCACTTTAAATAAAACATTTTCTATTCACAGATACCAACTTATATGAGGGGATGTACATCATGGGAGCAGAGGTTACGTTTCCTCATCAATTTTTTCCAAGGATTATATATAGATTTTCTTTGATGTATATCACAAACTTTATATGTGTATTATATGCTCTCTGTGGTAATCATGTGGAATAAAGTATAATCAATATATGAAATTAATTATTACTCTTCTATTTTATGTTCATATTGTGGTCCTCAATTCAAAATAAGACATGAGTGGGTGGTTGAGACTTTGTTGTCTCTGTGAGATTCGGCCTCCTATTTGTAGATATAGCCGTTCTCCCCATTTATGCTGTGATCCGTGGCCATTTTCCTTAGACTATATAAATGATTATTTTTCATTATAGATATTTGAGTATATTTCCCATATATTTATATATGTGTGTGTATAATGCATATAATGTATAATGAGCCAGGGCTCTAATAACAACAAGCCCTGGTCATGAATGCGGTTGGAAGCAGAGCAGGACAATTAGCATTGTCCTACTTTGTTTGGTAACCATGGAGACAGGAGATAGTTATCCCCTGTCTCCATTTCAAGTCTCCCGCGCGCACGGACATTCTCGTGCGGGTGCTCATGAGTCGACAGGTGATACATAATCACCATGCTGACCCATGCTAGCCAGGGGCAAGCGCCACATCCCCCGCTGCGAGCGTACCGACAGGGTTAAATAGCCCTGCGTTGGTACGCTCAGGAGCCGAAGCTAGCTGGAGCTAGCAGAAGACCAGCTGAGAGCTGACTGCCTGCCTCACCAACACGAACGGCTCACCTCTCTCTCCTCCAACGAACTGCTATGGCTCCTGCTTCTGCCTCTGCTCCACCAACAAGTCGAGTCATGCTAAGTATCAAGTGTAGCAGCAGCTACACTTAACCATGTCTCTCCCTGTCTCCTCCTGCTGTCATATTTGCTTCCCTAGGTTAACCCCTTGCTCTCCCTGAGTACTGTCCCAGAGTCCCTAAGTTCCCTGAGTTAACCCCTTGCTCTCCCTGAGTACTGTCCCTACGGTCCCAGAGTTAACCCTTGCTTCCCTGAGTTAACCCCTTGCTCTCCCTGAGTACTGTCCCTGAGTTAACCCCTTGCTCTCCATGAGTACTGTCCCTACTCTCCCAGAGTTAACCCTTGCTTCCCTGAGTTAACCCCTTGCTCTCCCTGAGTACTGTCCCTACTGTCCCTGAGTTAACCCCTTGCTCTCCCTGAGTACTGTCCCAGAGTTAACCCTTGCTTCCCTGAGTCCCTGAGTTAACCCCTTGCTCTCCCTGAGTACTGTCCCTACTCCCCCTGAGTAAGTTAACCCTTGCTTCCCTGAGTCCCTGAGTTAACCCCTTGCTATCCCTAAGTACTGTCCCTACTCCCCCTGAGTAAGTTAACCCCTGCTTCCCTGAGTCCCTGACTGTCCCAGAGTTCTGAGTAACCCTGTGTTCACCCTTGCTGCCCTAGGTACCCTGCAGTGACCCTTGACCTGCACATCCCCAGGTACACAGAAACCAATTTCCCTTGTACCTCTTTATCCCATATTAACCCTTAGTGTATAGGGAAAGTTATATTAGGAGGGAGTGGGATAGAGATAGTGAGTGTGTGAGAAGTACAAGTAACTTATGTGTGTTGTAACGTAACTGTATTCATATGTATGTTTAGGTAAGTGGGTGGCGGTATAATTAGGAGTGTGATACCGTGTTTATACTGTACTGTGATTAGTTACTGTATTTTATATATGAAAGTGATTACTGTAGGATAATAAATATTACCTTTATTTACTATACGGTCTTATTCCCTTGAGTAGCCGCTAAAGCAATTAGATCAACGTTAGTATAAGGAAAAGGTAGGGGAACTAGGCATAACCCTAGTGACCCTGTTTATAAAGGCGGTAGTAATAGTGGGTGTCACTACCCAGTGAATCCCGCCATTACCCCACCCCCTTTAACAATGACCCAATTCTAATAAAATCTATGAAAAACCTGTGGAATTTAAATGCTCCCTAGATTAATTTCTTGAGAGGGTAGTTTTCAAAATGGGGTCTTTTGGGGGGGGGGGGTGTTTCTAATGTTTTGGTATTTCAATTCCTCTAAAACCTATAATGGTGCCTGAAAAACAAACAATCTAACAAAAAGAAGGCCTCAAAATCCACAAGAAGCTCCTTTATTTCTGAGCCCTGTGTTATAGTCAATTAGCACACTAGGGCCACATATGGGATATTTAGAGGAACGGCAGATTTAGGGTAATAAATATTTAGTTGCACTTCACTGTTAACACCTGTTTTACAGAAAGAAATAGATTAAAATAAAATATCTGCAAAAAAAGTTAAATGTTTACATTTCACCTCCACTTTGCTTTTACAGTTTAGGACTGAGTATGTTTTGGCCTTGAGGACGAAGTTGATTTTTTTCAAATCTGACATGTGTCAGTTTATGTGGTAATAACTTTGGAATGCTTTTACCAATTCAAACGATTCTGAGATTGTTTTCTTGTGACACATTATACTTTATGTTAGTGGAAAAATTTGGTCGATAAATTCAGTATTTATTTGTGCAAAACACCAAAATTTGGAGAAAATTTCCCAAATTATAATTTTTCTAAATTTAAATGGATCTGCTTTTACACAGATAGTAAACGCTGCATAATTTCCGCAACGGAATAGTGTGAGGAAATTCCGCAGCATTTACAGTAGCAGCAAGGTGGATAAGATTTAAAAAATCTCATGCCCACACTGCGGAAAAAAATCAGTGTAAACGTTAATAAATTTACCTGCGGTGCAGAATTTAATTGTCAATTTATGCTGCGTTTTTGTTGATTTTCTTTTGCAGGTTTTCCCCAATGAATTTAATGGGGATGCAAAACCCCTAACAGAAAGCCAAGTGTTGCAACTTTTGCGGTGTAATCGCAGCGATTGCGCCGCAAATATTGTAACTCCGGAAAAAATAATTATACTAACCCAGAACACTCTCCTTCTTCCTTCTGTTCGGCCTCCTGGGATGACGTTGCATTCCATGTGACCGCTGCAGCCAATCACAGGCAGCAGCGTCACATGGCCTGCAACGTCATCATAAGTATCGACGGGGTAAGTATCGACGTAAGTATTGACGTTTTGTTTTTCACAAGTGCTGCTTTCCGCAGCGGAAATTCCGTCCGAAAAACCGCACAACACTGTGGTGCAATTTTTCGGGTGGAAAGTGCTGCGGCCGGATACGCTGCGCCGTTTTTACACAGCGTATCTGAGCTGTTGAAACCCAGCCTAAAAGTCTCAACCAAATTCTACTGCTAACATAAAGTACAGTGTGTCATGAGAAAACAATCTCAGAATGGCTCGGATAAGTAAAAGTCTTTTAAAGTTATAAACACATAATGGGACACATGTCAGATTTGAAAAATGAGGCTCTTTGAGACCAGGATCACAAAAACAGTTATGATGCAGTTTTTGGCAGTTTTTTTTTTTTTAGGAAAACACAGGAGTGGACACAAAAGAAAGACAATACATCAATCTTTTCTTTATACCTTTCCTTACTTTTGGATTCATTCCTGAATTTAAAAAAAAAAATATTTGCTCAAAACTGCGTGGGTAGTTCTGGCTTGTAATAATTGACGTTTAGGGCATGTCAATCAGACATAGCAGTCACATCCATGGAGATCCGGCAGCTAAAAGAAGGAGTTCTGGTAGGTTTCCAAACCTCCCTTTGATATTAGTGGGCAGTTGTCCACACATGCATGGTTATATCTATAATCTGTTCTTGACATTGCTGAGAGTCCAACCTGCCACTTATGTGACTCTTGTGACATGTCTCATAAGTCAGTCAATTATTTCAAATCCCCTTTAAGTACTTCCCTTTGCAGAGCTTCACATACTATACCACTCAGACCATTTAACTGAAAATGTCATGTCTTCTGCTATGGTGAAAGTTATAATTAAACAAGAAAAACATATTTAGAATGTATGCATTTTTTTATGTTAACACCGTTTTAATTTACAATAGGATTACAATATCCTGAAGCTAAAGAATGTTCCATGAAAAGACCTGACAGAAATGTAAATGTGTATTATATATTTCTTTTGGTTTTATTTTAATAAAAGACATCAATTACAAATCTGCAGCCATAAATTATTGATGGATAGACAGACATGTGTAGCAGTATGAAATTACAGATTTAATAAATAGAGCAAATTTGAAAGACATTGTTCTCATGATTATACAACGATGTTGAAAGTGCAATGTACTGTAGCAAAAGTCTGAATTTTAAGTAGACGGTTGCTGATGCCATACATCTGCAAGTGACAAAATATGACAGTTTACAAATGTGCTAGCAGTTGAAGGGTTTTATTTCAATTCCAATTGCGCTATAGCAAGCTTCCATATCAGTAGAAAAGTTCCCAGATGTCAGGATAAGGTTTATTAAATTTTATGATATATTTTTCACAAGTCTAGTAATTAAAGGAATATGACATTGTATAAAAAAAAAACTTTGCCCTTAAAACTATATGGATTTAGAACATCTTGATGGAAAATAGCCAACTAATGGCCTAGGGGAAGGGCAAAAACGTTACTTTATCATGAGTAGTGTAGCACCAGCTGCATTTGTACAATGGTAGACAACTACATTATAGTCTAGAAAAGAAAACCACTAGTAACCAGAGTTTCTTTTTTTATGCTATACGCAAGCATGGAGACAGCCAAAGCAGCTCTACATGACTTCAACAAACAGCTCCTCAAATCTTAGTATCCTGCATCTCTATGAGATATAACTCCCCGTATATTAGTTTTATGGAACTCTGTGAGAAACAACTTCTCATATCCTAACTTCCTGGAACTTTGTAAGAAAGAGCTCCTCACATGCCAACCCCCCATGAACTCTGGGAAACACAACTCCCCATATCTCAGCTTCCAAGAACTCTGCAAAAAACAACCACCTGAAAAAGCTCCCTAAATCTCAGTGTCCTAGAACTCTGCAAAAAACACAACACCCTGAGAAAAACTCCCCATATCCCAGCTTATTAGAACTCTATGAAAGGCAAATTCCCATATTTCATCTTCCTAGATTTCCATGTAAAACAAATCCCCGTATCTCAGCTTCCTAGAACTCTGCAAAAAAACAACTCCTTATATCTCAGCTTCGAAGAACTCTGCAAGAAAACAACTTCCCATATTTCAGCTTCCTAGATTTCCATGTAAAACAAATCTCAATATCTCAGCTTCCTAAAACTCTTTATATCTCAGCTTCCAATTACTCTGTACAAAATAACTCCTTATATCTCAGCTTCTTAGACCTCTGCAAAAAAAACAAAAAAAAACTCATATCTCAGCTTCCTAGACCTCTGCAAAAAAAAACAACTCCTTACATCTCATCTTCCTAGACCTCTGCAAAAAAAAAAACAACTCCTTATATCTCAGCTTCTTAGAACTCTGCAAAGAACAACTCCCCATATCTCAGCTTCCAAGAACACTGCAAAAAATAACTAGCCAGTGGCGTAGCTATAGTGGTCGCAATGGTCGCAACTGCGACCGGGCCCCTAAGCCTGGGGGGACCTGCACTGTGACCGAGCGGCTCGGCGCAGGCAGGCGCGATGTAGTGACGGGGATAGGTAAGTAATTATGTTATTATTGTTCTATTAGGTACATACATATGGGGGCATTATACTGAGTATGGGAGGGGGGTCATATGGCAGCTTGTGAGGGGGCATTATACGGTAGGGAGGCATTATACTGTATAGGGCAGCTATGGGGCATTATACTGTATGGGGCATATACGGGAGGGCATTATACTGTATGTGGCATCTATGGAGGGCATTATACTGTATGGGGCAGCTATGGCAGGGCATTATACTGCAAAGGGCATTATAGTGTATGTGGCAGCTATGGAGGGCATTATACTCTATGGGGCATTATACTGTATGGGGCAGCTATGGGGGGCATTGTACTGTATGGGGGGCATTATACTGTATGGGGCATCTATGGGGGCATTATACTGTATGTGGGGCATTATACTGTATGGGACATCTATGGGGGGAATTATACTGTATGGGGCATTATACTATATGCGGCAGCTATAGGAGCATTATACTGTGGGGGGCAGCTATGGGGACATTATACTGTGGGGGCATTATACTGTGGTGGTCAGCTATGGGGGGCATTATACTGTGTGGTGGGCAGCTATGAGGGCATTCATGGGGTCCGTTGGGCAGGGCAGCTGGGCATGGGCGTGCACAGAGGTTTCGTGGTGTTGGGGAGGGGTAGGGGGGCCCAAGCTGAATTCTTGCACCAGGGCCCATGAGCCTGTAGCTACGTCCCTGCAACTCGCCATATCTCAGCTTCCAAGAACCCTGCAAAAGAGCAACTCCCCATATCTCTACTACCCAGAACTATTTGAGAAATAACTCTCCATATTTCAACTTCTTCGAACTCTATGAGAAACAATATTCCACGTAGCACCTTTTTGGAACACCGTTAGAAACAACAAAATCCTTAGTTTCCTAGAACTCTCTGAAAACCAACTCCATATATTTCAGCTTTCTAGAACTTTATGAGAAAAAAGTCGCCATATCTGGGAAGTCTATGAATATGGCATAGGGTTAGGGAAGATTTGGGGTCTAACTGATGATGAATAGGTTTTGAGTGGAGTTTGCTTCGAATGATTTACCAATGTACCAATTTTAAAGCAGAGATGTAATTTATGAAGTTGCACTTTCAGCTTCTTTGCTTAATTAAATGACCGTAGACATTTTACTTTTAGGGTATGTTCACATGCGTAACAAAAAACGTCTGAAAAATATGGAGCTGATTTCAGAGAAAACAGCCTCTGATTTTCAGGCGTTTTTGAAGCTTAGGGTATGTTCACACGATGAGAGGCATTTACGTGTGAAAAGACAGACTGTTAACAGCTGCCTCGTTTCACACGTAAATGCTCCTCCTCGCATTTTGCGAGCCGTGTGAGACGCTCGTAAATCTTGAGCTGTGCTTCATTGAGTTCAATGAAGAACAGCTCAAATTACGTGGCAAAGAAGTGCCCTGCACTTCTTTGCCGAGGCAGTCCATTTACGCGTCGTCGTTTGACAGCTGTTAAACGACGACGCGTAAATTACAGGTCGTCTGCACAATACGTCGGCAAACCCATTCAAATGAATGGGCAGATGTTTGCCGACGTATTGTAGCCCTATTTTCATGCGTAAAACGAGGCATAATACGCCTCGTTTACGCCTGAATATAGGTCGTGTGAACCCAGCCTGAGAATGAAATTTGGAGCTTCTTTTGAGGCTTCTTTTCAGATGTTTTTTGAGGTGTTTTTTGAGGCGTTTTTCATAGTGTTCAATGGAAAATCAGCTCCAAAAATCGCCTCAAGAAGTGACATGCTACTTCTTTTTATGGAGCGTCTTCTTACGCTCCATTTTTTGACAGCGAAACATAAAATAAAGGCTCGTGGGAACAGAACATCGTAATTCCCATTGAAAGCAATGGGCAGATGTTTGTAGGATTATTAGGGGCGTTTTTTCAGGCGTTATTTGAGGCGTATAACGCCTCAATTACGTCTGAAAATAGGTCGTGTGCACATACCCTTAGGGTATGTTCACACGGCAGCGTCCGTAACGGCCGAAATTACGGGGCTGTTTTCATGAGAAAACAGCCCCGTCATTTCAGCCGTAACGGCATGTGCAGGCGCTTGAACGCCGCGTCCATTACAGACGTAACTGGAGCTAGTTTTCCATGGAGTCCATGGAAAACGGCTCCATTTACGTCTGAAGAAGTGACATGACACTTCTTTGGCGCGGGCGTCTATTTACGCGCCGTCTTTTGACAGCGACGCGTAAATATACGCCTCGTGTGAACAGACAAACGTCAGACCATTGCTTTCAGTGGGCAGATGTTTGTCAGGCTGGGTTCACACAACCTATTTTCAGGCATAAACGAGGCGTATTATGCCTCGATTTACGCCTGAAAATAGGGCTACAATACCTCGGCAAACATCTGCCCATTCATTTGAATGGGTTTGCTGACGTATTGTGCAGACGACCTGTAATTTACGCGTCGTCGTTTGACAGCTGTCAAACGACGACGCGTAAATTGACTGCCTCGGCAAAGAAGTGCAGGGCACTTCTTTGCAACGTAATTTGAGCCGTTCTTCATTGAACTCAATGAAGAGCAGCTCAAGATTTACGAGCGTCACAGACGCTTCGCATAATACGTGGAGGAGCTTTTACGGCTGAAACGAGGCAGCTGTTTTCTCCTGAAAACAGTCTGTCATTTCAGCCGTAAATGCCAGCTAGCGTGTGCACATACCCTTAACGCTATCGAGACGTATTTTCGGATGTAATTTGAGGCGTAAAACGCCCGAATTACGTCCGTAAATAGGCCGTGTGAACATACCCTTAGACAATAAATCAGTACTCAATGTGCAGAGGAAGAACGAGGATTGTCATATTTTGTTAAGAGCAATGCTCAGATCAATATATACAGTATTCATTGCTAAATTTATGCTAAGTTAATGAGTTAGGCGTAAAGATAATTGTAAAGATCACTAAGATTTCTTGTAAGCTGGCACAAGGCACAAAAACTTTTATACAAATATTTTTAAGGCTCAATTGAAAACAAATGTAATAAAATGAAATCAGCTATAAAGATATACATAAAATATATTTCTCTTATTGTAAATGGACAAAGTGAGTTTTGCAATATTTGAAATATCCATAAATTCTAACTTTTTAATTCAGTAATAAGTAAAACCCTTTCCACATAACTTTGTTATTACAAACTGTATTTCTCATAGTGAATTGTTTCTGATCTTGAAATAAAATGTAATATTAAACAAAGAGAACCAGAGTCAACACATAACATAAGTTTTTAATTATTGTTGCTATTATCTAACAAAGCAGTGGAAGACATCAATAGCGTCATAGAATGTGTGCATTTCCAAATTGTGCAAATTCAATTGGTGAAATATATTAAAATGGTGCAAAACAATTTATAAACAATATTCTTTTTTTTTTATTGGACTAAAAGTAATCAGTTCTGGGCAATGAAAATCTGCTCCATTTGTTGGAACACGTATTTTTGATACTTCAAATTTTATCTTAGTGGTAAATGCTAATGCAAAAGAAGTCCATGTGCAGCAAGGCAAATGCATAATTTTCCCCAAGATGTGAAAAAAAATGTATATAAAAAAAAAGACATTTGTATTGTGAGAAATATTGTTTTAGGTCTGCTGCTTTCACAATTTATTGGAATGGAAGCGCTTCTGCAGGACTCGACGGTGGTGTCGGACATCCACAGAGATCTCACTGAGTATTTTGCTACGAACGCCTCGTCAGGGGTGGACCCGCTCTGCGTATGGGAGGCACATAAGTGTGTGGTGCGTGGTTCCTTCCTTCGTATTGGGGCCAAATTAAAGCGGGAATGGACGGCTCATCTTAGGGACCTCCTGAACCGCATATACGTGTTGGAACAGTCACATAAGGTCTCCCAGGATCGGGTGGTAGGAGCGGAACTGGGGCAGCTGAGAGAGCAGGTTCGCTCGCTCTGTCTTTCTAAATCTAGAGCCTCCTTAGTTAAATGCAGACGGCACTTTTACGAGTTTAGCAATAAACCGGGGAGGACTCTGGCTAGCGCATTAAGGAAATCACGTATGCGCACCTATATCCATCATCTACAAGCCTCACAGAATCGGCGTCTGCAGCTTCCAAATGACATCTCGGAGGCCTTTCGTGCCTATTATCACTCTATTTATAATCTTCCTGGGGCTCCCCCCTCTTCGGGTGGAGGGGGTCACTTGGAGAGGATTGAGTCGTATCTCCGGTCCTCAGGGAGGAAATGTATCCCCCAGGGGGCTATTGCTGCACTGGAGGCTCCTATTTCCCCGGAGGAGTGGTCATGGGCACTGAAGGATTCACCATCAGGGAAGGCGCCGGGCCCGGACGGGTTCCCATTGCATTACTATAAGGCCTGTTCGGAACTGCTTTCACCGCATTTTCTACATGCATTCAATTCACTCACGGAGGGGAGGACCCTACCTAGGGACACGTTGAGGGCCCATATCACGGTGATACCCAAAGAGGGGAAGGATCCATGCTTGTGTCAGAATTATCGTCCCATATCATTGTTAAATGTAGATTTGAAGCTGTTTGCAAAAATTTTGGCACACAGGATGTCCCCGCTCTTACATGACGTGATTCATAATGACCAGGTGGGCTTTATGCCATTAAGGGAGGCTCGAGATAACACTACGCGGGCAATTAACCTGATGTATCAGGCGGCCACCACGTCCCTGCCCACTTGCTTCCTTTCTACGGATGCGGAGAAGGCCTTTGACAGGGTCAACTGGGATTTTATGTTGGCTACACATATGTGGGCTTGGTTCCCATATGATGCAGTGGATTTCGAGTCTCTACTCCTCACCCACGGCACAGGTTAAGGTGAACGGCCACTTCTCCTCCTCGCTCGTTATCTCAAACAGCACGAGGCAATGTTGTCCCTTGTCTCCCTTAATTTTAATTTTGTGTTTGGAGCCCTTTTTGTGCCATATTCGCTCCAATCCAGACATAGCGGGTGTTTCTTTGTGAGGACGGTGCCATAAATTGGCCGCCTATGCGGATGACTTGCTCTTTTTTCTCACTGCCCCCAGGGTCTCCTTGCCCAATCTGTTGGTGGAGCTCAGTAGATACTCGAAACTTTCTAACTTTAAGCTCAATTACCAGAAATCGGAGGCTCTCAACATCTCGTTGCCACAGTCTCTGGTGGATGAGCTGTCGGAGTCCTTCTCCTTTAAGTGGGCTAGAGATTCCCTTAAATATCAGGGGGTCCGACTGACCGGAGATCTATCTCGCCTTTATGCGGTGAATTACCCTCCGCTTCTTCAACGGGTGAAGAGCGATTTGGACTCCTGGACGTCGGGCACCTTCACCTGGTTTGGTAGACGTGCCATATTTAAGATGAACATTTTGCTCCGGATTTTGTATCTCTTGCAGGCCTTGCCAGTACACGTCCCTCGCCCCTTCTTCCAAGCCCTGCTATCCCCTCTCCACAGATTTATATGGGTGGGGAAACCAGCGCGCATTGCGCGGTCCATGCTTTTTCGTGCCAAGTGTGATGGTGGCATTGGACTCCCGGATTTTGTCTCCTATCACCAGGCCTCTCATTTGGCACGAATATTGGACTGGTTTAGGCACACGGAGGCCCTGCCTTGGCTAGGCACACATGTTCCACTCTCGGCTCGAACGCATCTGACAATAGGGCCCACACTGGCGGTCGCGTCCTGGCTCTTCCCTCGGAAGGAGATCTCTCCGTTCCCTTCGCCCTTGTTCCCCATCCTGGGCAACCCGGCATTCCCACCGGGACAGGAGGGGGCCCCTTCCGACACTGGTTGAGGGCGGGCAAGGGCTACGGTGATAATTTTATACAGGATTCGGCTTGGATGACGGGCTCACAGCTGTCATCTTTGTCAGAACCCATCTCCTTTACTTCCTGGCAGGTCACTCAGTTAAGACATTTCATTACATCCCTACCTAACCCACAGGCATATTCGCGAGACAACACACCTTTCGAACTCTTATGCAGGGGCACGGCCTTGGTGCGTCATTCATTGTCCAGGCTCTATGCGCTGTTGATCTCTCCCTCTACTCTTTCCACACCGTCATGCTTGAGTTGCTAGGAGAGGGACTTAGGTCTCACATTCACTGCGGAACAGACGGATCGTCTGTTTACTATGACGCACATATCATCTATGGCTAGCAGATTTCAAGAAGCGGGATTTAAGATCCTGTCGCGTTGGTATAGGGTGCCTTCCAGATTGCATGAAATGATTCTGGCGGTCTCTCCGTTGTGTTGGAGATGTGGGGGCCAGGTAGGCATGATTTTGCACATTTTTTGGGACTGCCTGCAGCTGTCTGATTTTAGGTCGGAGGTGTGGCACATTTCTTCTAAATTCATGGACTTCCCCCTTCCACGTTCTCCGGCAAGATTCAGGAGATCATGAGAATGGAGGATCTCATTGCATCAATGTGAGGGGCTCATGCCAAATTTCTCAAAACGTGGCGTGAGTGGATTCGATTTCAATCATCAGTGGAGTATAGGACTATTATGGCCTCCTGAGTATAATTCCTAGACTTATGTGTGTGAGGTCAGCTTCCTCCTCTCCCTCCCTATTCCTTTCTCTCTGCTACCCCTTCTTTTCTGTTTTTCTATATTTCTAATGTGTCCTAATTTGGTTTTATGCATGGCTGCTGGTTCAGGATGTATAAAATTAACTGTACCTTCCGGATTGGTGCAGCTGAAGGCCAGGGCTGTGTATTGTATCTCTTGCACTTATTGTAATCCAAATTACTGGCCTGTGTGCCGATGTCTGGGCTGATTATGTCGGCACTTTCTTCTTGGTGTTTGAAAAATGAAAAATAAAATAATTTAAAAAAAAATAAAACATTTATTAGAATTGTCATGATATTGAGGGAACATTTTAACATTGGGTCTTGCTATAGCTTGACATTGCTAACTTACATACTACCCTAGAAGTGCCCTCTATCCCTATTTCTTTCCAGAGAGGAGAAGATGGCCACCAGCACTAGTGCATGGATTGATGTCATCCAGGGGCATACACAAAAATCATAGGGCTCCATAGCAAAACTTAGAAAGGACCCCAACAAATATACAAAATTGTTAAAGTTCATGTTAACTGTAATTTTTTAACACATCTTTATAGGGGGAGCTCTTTTAATACTGATACACTATGTATTGCGCAGGTTATAATAGAAATATTAACAGGCTGCATTTATTGTTGATGAATTGGCTTAAAGGGGTATTCCCAGAATTGACAATTCTATTTCCAGTGGCGGATTATCATATGGGCGGATCGGGCGGCCGCCTGGGGCCCACAGCTCCCAGGGGGCCCATGGCCACCAAAACCGCATATCATTTAAAAAAAAACACATTGCAGTGCGCTAGCACCACTAATGGGGTGGAGGGGCGAGCTGAGAGGGAATAGGGCCACACCGTCCGCCCTGCTGCCTCTCTGAGGGGGTGGTGGCACAACTGAAACCAGCCGCCACCACCCCCTCCCGCACTAATTGTACCTGTGTCTATAGAACGCAGGTACAATTACATGCATAAGCGCTGAATGGCCGGGTACGTTCCGTGCCCGACTATTCAGTGCCTTACAATGACGCTGATTGGCAGGGCAGAATGAGTTGTCCCGCTAATTGGCGCTGATTGGCGGGGGAAGTCATTCTGCCCTGCCAGGCAAAGATGGTAGCGGTGCGATGACGTCATCACACCGCTTCCATTGTTGAAGGGAGCTGATTGATGGGGTATGTCATTCTGCCATGCCAATCAGCACCTTTCAACGACTGTAAGTGGCGCGATGGCGTCGCTCAGCCCCAGCAGACCTGCATTGACACAGGTTGGCGCGCGAACGTGATCACGGTATGTAAATTTTGTTGTTTTCAACTAAAAAGTGTGGATGGCATTATCTACAGGGCAGGCTTAATGTGGGACACAATCTACAGGGGGACTATATGTAGGGCGCTATATGTAGAGCGCTATCAACAGGGGGCTATATGTAGGGCACAATCTACAGGGGAGGCTTTATGTGGGACACAATCTACAGGGGGACTATATGTAGGGCACTATATACAGGGTGTGCTATATGTAGAGCGCAATCTACAGGGGGCAATATGTGGGGCACTATCTACAGGGCGCTCTATGGGGGCACTATCTATGGGAGCATTATCTACAGGGAGCTCTATGGGGGCACTATCTACAGGGAGCACTATGTGTGTGTGGGACACAGTGTATGGTGCTATTATAATCAGGAACACAGTGTATGGAATTACTATAATTAGAGGTGCAGTGTTTGGTCCTATTATATATAGGGACGTATTGTACGGCACCATGATAACTTTGTTTATTTATAGATGCAGAAATGTTTGAAAAGTGAGAAGCCCAAGACATCTGAGCAGAAAACTGCAGAAATGGGTCGTGGCCGGGAGAAGTCATAGAGGTCTGGACTGGATGAAGAAGAAAAGAGAAAAAGAATTAGAATCTGAAATTAAGTCACCGGTAAGTCACTTAATGTAAATGTTTATTTTCTAATCAGTTCTGTAGTCACTGTATGATCTGCAGCGAGATGATGGGTGGTATGATATTTTTTGGGAGGAAACAGCAACTCCCAGCATATCCTTACCATAGTTCGGGCCATGCTGGGAGCTGTAGTTTTATCCATACAAACCTATACAGCAGGGGTTGCACTAAATTGAGCTGTATTTGTGCTGGTGCTGTATTTATGTGCTGAGCTTTGTTCTGGGGTTGTATTTATGTACTGAGCTTGGTTCTGGTACTGTCTTTATGTACTGAGCTCGGTTCTGGTGTTGTATATATGTAGTGAGCTTTGTTCTAGTACTGTATATATGTACTGAGGTTGGTTCTGGTGATGTATATATGTACTGAGCTTGATTCTGGTGTTGTATTTATGTGCTGAACTTGGTTCTGGTACACTGTTTTTGTAAGTCCCATAGAACTGAATGGTAGTTATGGAAACAGCGTAGCTCGCATGCTCCGCTGCTTCCGTAACAGCCATTCCCTACTATGAGTTACGGAAAGTCCATGGATCTGTCCACAGGATAGGTGATAAGGTTCTTTTTTTTTTCCAATATTAAATCTTTATTGAAGTTTTATAAAAATACAAAAGGAGAAATCAAAGTGTAGTTCAGGCATGAACATTGATTACATGAATACGGACGTACAAGATAGTAGCAGATTGGCATAGACATTATAGGGACACAAATGTAATACAAGTAAATGATCAAACCGTACATGTTATAGCATAGGACCAAAGTAATACTAATAAGTAAAAACAAACAATAATAAACCTAAAGAGTGTCCATCTAGAACGAGTTAACGACATCTGTCAAGAATATTATATAACCTATACATTACAGTACAGTATATATAGAGTTAAGAGGTGAAGAGCCCCAAATGGTTACATCAGTACCAAGAGATTGATATAGATGTAAACTAAGTTCACAATTGCAAAGATTGGCATGAATCTTGTAACCCAAGACAGAGGACTAGTAATCACATTTATTATGTACATGAGTCAAAAGAGAGATACTACGGGGGATGGTGAGTGAGACCCAGAAGATGTGGAAGCAGGGTAATAGTTCTATGGTTCCCAAAGTGAGAGTATTGTAGGTAAACGATGGGATTTCAAGGCATACATGCACTCCATTGTAAATTAGCTGTTTACCTGATTAATAATTTCAGAGATGGAAGGAGAAATTGTCATTTACCATGATCTGGCAATAAGTACACGGGCCGCTATAATAATATGGCTAGCTACAACTTGTGCTTTTGACGGAATAGTATTCATTCTCAAAAAGCATAAAGCCATAGTCGGGTCAGGGTG
The DNA here is from genome assembly GCF_050947455.1 of Rhinoderma darwinii. Taxonomy (NCBI): domain Eukaryota; kingdom Metazoa; phylum Chordata; class Amphibia; order Anura; family Rhinodermatidae; genus Rhinoderma; species Rhinoderma darwinii. The sequence continues at coordinate 544,420,849 of NC_134687.1, read as the reverse complement.
AAATTTACTTGAAGTTATATTGGAGATAAGGTTAAAAATCTCAAGCCAGAAGGAGTAAACACCTGGACATTGCTGCTGTTACATCCATGGCCGCGGACCGTCGGGATTACTCACCCCTCGACGAACAAAGCCATGGACTGGTGAGCCAGCACTCAATTCTGCTCCACTCTGCTGTGTCCCGTAGGGTGCGCACGCACGCTCGCACACGGCCTTAAAGGTCCAGTGCGCGCACATGTAAATCATCAGTAATTAGCCCATGATCACCCTGTACTATAAGAAGGGCTCTGCCCTTTTACTACATGCCTGAGCATTGTTCGTATTCCTCTGTCAGTCTTGCAAATGGTCACTTAGTGTTATCCTGTTCCCGTTGTTCCCTTTACTGCTACCTGTATCCCGTGTTGTAGTTGTTCCATTGCCCGTTATAGTGTTGGAGTCAAGTTCTGCCATCGGCCATGTCTGCCGTGTTACACCACATCTGTGTCACCTGTCTAGTCTGCAACAATTGCCGTCAAGATCCCATCTGTGCTTAGCCATTGCTACCGTCTGGACTATTACAGGTACCCTTGTGCTTGAACTATATATATTGACTTGGTACACTGTAGTTTGGCCAGCTGCCATCCCGCTATGGCGGTGCGGCCCAGTGGGTCCACACATCCACAGATCGTGACAGCTACCACATGTGAAAATACGAGCCTCTGCATCCGCATCCCCTCCAGCACAACTCTGAGTAAGACAAACTTGTTTTCGGAGGCTTCCCAATGTTTTACCCCTTAGAGATATATTTTGTCCAGAAAAAAGCTGTACACCACTCCTCTAAAGAAAAAGAAGATTGAAGTTTATCTTGCCATTTTGCGCAGTAGGAAGGTTTGCTGGAGAGGGGGCGGGTGCAGAGGTCATCATAAAATCCTGAAATACCCTTTTTCATACATCTGGAATAAAAATAGAATCAGTGAGCAAAGTACGAAAATATAGGTTCAGTGACATTTAGGCTACATGCAAACGTTGCATATTTTGCTGCAGAAAATACACAGCAACACCACAGGAAACAGCAAAAAAAATTCAGAAAAAAAACGCACCTGAAGGTGCGTTTTTTGATGCGTTTTTCAGTGTGTTTTTTACATTTCGATGTGTAAAATGCAGCATTAACATGCATGTTTTGGTGTGATTTTCCTTTGCACTAGGCAGATAGAATTCGCAAGCGGAAACGCAAGATAAATTGACATGCTGCAGATATTAAAATCTGCACCACAGCTCAATTTACGTGTGGGAAAATACTGCATCGTGTATATGGGATTTTCTGGAATCTCATTGTCTATGCTGGTACTGTATTACGCTGCGGTTTTGAAGCACGCAAATACGCGGGATAAAACCATACGTAATACGCATTGTGTGCATTGACCCTTAAAGAAGCAAATAAATTAAGGATACATAAATATTTATAAAAGTTTCTAATTTTTCCAAATAGTCAAGGTTGCCTAGGCGACATAGAGGCACTGTGTTTGGGGAATTTATTCGAACTAACACTCAGTAGGGATATAAGTGGACGTTCCACTGCGGCCTGTTCAATTTGATGCCATCTCTTGGGAGGTGACGAAATGCACCTATATTTTAATTGGTCTAGTGTAACCACCCAGTAGTATTTCTGTACGTCACGTACAGTACTCCCATTCCATCAAGTCTCCATCTTCTAAACAGCGTTTGCATTCTAACTCTATTTTTTTTTTTTACCAGACCATATGAAATCATTGATGACTCTTTGGAGTTTTTAAAAATATTATCTGGGGAGGGGGATTATCACTGTGCGGAAGAGATAGAGTATAATGGGCAGGATCATCATTTTAATAATTGCAATTTTTCCAACCCAAGACATACAAACATGTAAATATGAATTGGGCGTCTGGGGAATACTATGCAAGAGGGGGGCAAAGTTATGTTTAAAAATAAGATGTGAGGAGTTAGTAAGATAAATTCCTAAATATTTAATTTTGATTGAGTTCCATTGGAAGAAGCAGGAGCGTTGGATGTTAGCCTCAGTATTAGAGGCAGGTCCCACGTTTAACAAGTGTGATTTACTTCTATTGACTTTATAATATGATACATTCCCAAATAGATCTACGGCTTTTGCACTTCTGTAAGGGAAGATAATGGATCTGAAAGGGAGAGTATTAAGTCATCAGCATAAAGACCAATTTTGTGTTGGGTATGGCCAACTTGGATACCATGTATGGAAGGGTTTTGTCTAATGGATGTGGCCAGAGGTACCATCACCATTGCAAAGATCAAGGGCGATAATGGACACCCTAGGTGTGTACCATTAGTGATAGGGAATGGACTTGAAATTAAACCTGAGGCCATCACTCTAGCAGATGGGGAGGAGTAGAACGCCATAATCGCAGACTTAATAAATCCTACAAACCCGAATTTAGAAAGAACTGCATCCAGATACCCCCAGTGGATCCAATCTATAATGCCTTCTAGACATCCAGAGCAAGGAGCACGGAAGGCATTCGGCAGTTCCTAGCCCAATGGATAAGATTGGTAAAACGCCTGATGCCATTCGGCGCTTGGCTACCATAAATAAATCCCACTTGATCTTCATTTATTAGGTTAGGAAGTATAGAGTTTTATATCTGTATTAAGGAGTGAAACTGGTCAAAACTTAGCGGGAGAATTACGGGTGACCAATGTGGCGGATAGCATCTCTTTTGGAAAAGACCCTAATTCTGTGGCCTTTTTTAAAAATCTCAGCTAATTTTGGTGCTAAAACACTGGAATATTTTTTATAATAACAGTTGGAGAAGCCATCTGGTCCCGGAGAAATCAACCCTCTAATAGCTTTGGATACCTCTGTTGTCAGTAAAGGTGAATGAGAGGATAGAACCCTTCGCATCTGAAAGGAAAGGGAGATTCAGCCAAAAATCTTTTGATCTCTGATGTCGATAGTTGGTGTGTATCCGGCCTAAGATCTTTAATTTGTTTAGAAATTGACTGGGTTACTTGCTTTTTATTAAGAGATTCCAGTTTGTGCAATTAAGAAAGAATATAGATGGCAGTTTTTTCCTTATGTTTTTTTTCAATCTAGAGGCAGCCTGAATCCCCATTCCCCTCATATAAGCTTTGTGGGCATTCCAAAGAGAAAAACAGTTAGTAGCAGTGGGGAAGTTCATATCAAAGTATGTTTAAAGATGAGTATCCATGAGATATTCAGTGAGTGGATGGTCCAGTACTAATTTGTTCAATCGCCAGACTGAGAGGGGGGTGAAGGACTGATCCAAGAGAATAATCGAAATAGGGGTATAAATAGACCACATAATGGTTCCAATGGATGAAGAAGAAACATACCTAAGGCTTAGCTTACTAACTAAAAACATGTAAATCCTGGAAAATACCTTATGTGATACAGAGAAATAAATAAAATCACTGTTAAGGATCTGCCAGGCACAGCTTCTATATCCACGCCCATAGGTAATCAGTCTGCACCTGCTTCTATGTCTGTGAGACTGACTCCATCTTCCACCACTCAGGATAGCAGGCTTAGGAGTGGGAGAGCCTATCACAGCCTGGCCAGACGGAGCTAGCTCCCGCCCTCTGTCTATTTATACCTGCGTTTCCTGTTCCTCCTTGCTTGTTATTCTTGTTTTGTTTCCTGGCCCTGCTGCAGCTTCTTTAACCATTTGACCTTGCTTCATATCGACCCTGGCTTACTGACTACTCTCCTGCTCTGCGTTTGGTACCTCGTACACTCCTGGTTTGACTCGGCTTGTTCACTACTCTCCTGCTCTACTTTTGGTACCTCGTACACTCCTGGTTTGACTCGGCTCGTTCACCACTCTTGTTGCTCACGGTGTTGCCGTGGGCAACTGCCCCTTTCCCCTTGCTTCTGTGTACCCTTGTCTGTTTGTCTGTCGTGCACTTATTGAGCGTAGGGACCGTCGCCCAGTTGTACCCCGTCGCCTAGGGCGGGTCGTTGGAAGTAGGCAGGGACTGAGTGGCGGGTAGATTAGGGCTCACTTGTCTGTTTCCTTACCCCCATCATTACATAATCACAAGCCCATATACCTACTCTACCCTGGTCCTCACACTACTATGGACCCCCTTGAGACCCTGGTTCAGCAAATGCAGGGTATCTCCCTACAGGTCCAGGCCCTGGCTCAGAGCGTCAACCAGCCTGATGCTACCATGGTAGTGCCCCTCACCTCACCCCTTGAACCCCACCTCAAGTTGCCTGACCGATTCTCAGGGGACCGGAAGACTTTTCTCTCCTTTCGGGAGAGTTGTAGACTCTATTTTCGTTTAAAGCCCCACTCCTCAGGTTCTGAGAGCCAGCGAGTGGGTATAATTATGTCCTGGCTCCAGGAAGGGCCCCAAGAATGGGCCTTCTCCTTGGCTCCTGATGCCCCTGAACTTTCCTCCGTTGATCTTTTCTTTTCTGCTCTTGGACTCATTTATGACGAGACTGACAGGACTGCCTTTGCCGAGAGTCAGCTGGTGACCTTACGTCAGGGTAAGAGACCTGTTGAGGAGTATTGCTCTGACTTTAGGAAGTGGTAAGTAGCGTCTCGGTGGAATGACCCTGCCTTAAGGTGCCAGTTTAGGTTGGGTCTGTCGAACGCCCTGAAAGACCTGCTAGTTAGCTATCCCTCTTCTGACTCCCTAGACCAGGTTATGGCTTTAGCGGTACGACTTGACCGACGTCTCAGGGAACGACAACGTGAACGTTTTTGTGTTTTCTCCTCTATCTCCCCCATGATGCCTCCCGAGGTTCCGTTGCTTCGTTCTTCCACGGAAGACTCGGAGGTACCTATGCAACTCGGGGCCTCCGTGTCCCCCCAACAACGTAGAGAGTTCCGCAGGAAGAATGGTCTCTTCTTTTATTGTGGGGATGACAAGCATCAAGTGAACACCTGTCCTAGGCGTAAGAATAAGCAGCCGGAAAACTTCCGCGCCTAAGTGATCATCGGGGAGGTCACTTGGGCGCACAGGTATTTCCCGTAAATATGAAACGTAATAAAATCTTGCTTCCCTTTCAGGTCTCTTTTGGTGGTAGGTCTGCTACCGGCAGTGCCTTCGTGGATTCAGGGTCGTCTGCTAATATCATGTCTGTGGAATTTGCTATGTCTCTAGCTATGCCTTTGATTGATTTGCCTAAACCTGTCCCGGTAGTGGGTATCGACTCCACTCCTCTTGCTAATGGTTATTTTACACAGCATACCCCTGTTTTTGAACTCCTTGTTGGCTCCATGCATTTGGAGCAGTGCTCTGTACTGTTGATGCAGGGATTATCGTCCGATTTGGTTTTAGGCCTTCCCTGGTTGCAGTTGCATAATCCCACGTTTGACTGGAATACTGGGGATCTTACCAAATGGGGTAATGGATGCTTGACGTCATGTTTTCTGTTAATTCTATGTCTCCCCCTGAGGAGGTGAACACGCTACCTGAGTTTGTTCAGGACTTCGCTGATGTTTTCTCTAAGGAGGCCTCTGAAGTGTTACCTCCTCATGGAGAATGCGATTGCGCTATCGATTTGGTACCAGGAGCTAAGCTCCCTAAGGGTAGGATATTTAATCTTTCTTGTCCCGAACGTGAAGCCATGAGAGAGTATATCCAGGAATGCCTGGCCAAGGGTTACATTCGCCCCTCTACATCTCCGGTAGGTGCTGGCTTCTTCTTCGTAGGGAAGAAGGATGTTGGTCTTAGGCCATGCATTGACTACCGTAACTTGAATAAGGTCACTGTAAGGAACCAGTATCCCCTTCCTTTGATTCCTGATCTCTTTAATCAGGTTCAGGGGGGCCCAATGGTTCTCTAAGTTTGATCTACGGGGGGCGTATAACCTTATCCGCATCAAAGAGGGGGATGAGTGGAAGACTGCGTTTAACACGCCCGAAGGTCATTTTGAATACCTCAACATGCCCTTTGGGTTGTGTAATGCTTCTGCGGTCTTCCAGAATTTCATAAATGAGATTTTAAGAGGTTACCTGGGGGTATTTCTTGTAGTGTACTTTGATGACATACTTGTGGTTTCCAAGGACTGGTCCTCCCACATTGAGCATGTCAGGAAGGTGCTCCAGGTCCTTCGGGAAAACAAACTGTTTGCGAAGACCGAAAAATGTGTGTTTGGGGTGCAGGAGATACCATTTTTGGGTCAAATCCTCACTCCTCATGAATTCCGCATGGGCCCCGCCAAGGTCCAGGCTGTGGCCGAATGGGTCCAACCTGCCTCCTTGAAGGCGTTACAGTGCTTCTTGGGGTTCGCTAATTATTACAGGAGATTTTTTGCTAACTTCTCGGTCATCGCTAAGCCTCTTACGGACCTCACTCACAAGGGTGCTGATCTCCTCCGTTAGCCTCCTAAGGCTGTCCAGGCTTTTGAGGTCCTTAAGAAGTGCTTTATCTCGGCCCTGGTGTTGGTTCAGCCCAACCAAATGGAGCCATTTATAGTGGAGGTTGACGCGTCCGAGGTGGGAGTGGGGGCTGTCTTGTCCCAGGGTACCAGGTCCCTCACCCATCTCCGTCCCTGTGCCTACTTCTCCAGGAAGTTTTCGCCCACTGAGAGTGACTATGATATTGGCAACCGCGAACTCTTAGCCATTAAATGGGCATTTGAAGAGTGGCACCACTTCCTGGAGGGGGCTAGGCACCAGGTAACGGTCCTTACCGACCACAAGAATCTGGTTTTCCTAGAATCTGCCCGGAGGCTAAACCCGAGACAAGCTCGATGGGTGTTATTTTTTACCAGATTCAACTTTTTGGTTACCTATAGGGCTGGGTCTAAAAATATTAAGGCTGATGCACTGTCGCATATTTTCATGGCCAGCCCTCCTTCGGAGGAAGATCCTGCTTGTATTTTGCCTCCAGGTATAATAATTTCCTCTATTGATTCTGATTTAGTCTCTGAAATTGCTGCTGATCAAGGTTCAGCTCCCAGGAACCTTCCTGAGAACAAGCTGTTTGTTCCCCTGCAATTCCGGCTAAGGGTACTTAGGAAAAATCATGACTCCGCACTATCTGGTCATCCAGGCATCCTGGGTACCAAGCACCTTATTGCCAGAAACTATTGGTGGCCTGGGTTGCCTAAAGACGTTAAAGGCCTACGTCGCCGCTTGTGAGGTTTGTGCTAGGTCCAAGACTCCCAGGTCCCGACCAGCGGGCTTACTACATTCTTTGCCCATTCCCCAGAGACCTTGGACCATATCTCTATGGATTTTATCACCGATTTGCCTCCATCTCAAGGCAAGTCGGTGGTGTTGGTTGTAGTAGACCGCTTCAGTAAGATGTGCCACTTTGTGCCCCTCAAAAAACTACCCAATGCTAAGACGTTAGCTACCTTGTTTGTCAAACACATCCTGCGTCTCCATGGGGTCCATGTCAATATTGTTTCTGACAGAGGGGTACAATTTGTTTCTTTGTTTTGGAGAGCCTTCTGTAAAAAGTTGGAGATTGATCTGTCCTTCTCCTCTGCCTTCCATCGTGAAACTAATGGCCAAACCGAGAGGACTATTCAGTCTCTAGAACAATATTTAAGGTGTTTTATCTCTGACTGTCAATATGATTGGGTCTCATTCATTCCCCTCGCCGAATTTTCCCTTAATAACCGGGTCAGTAACTCGTCAGGGTTCTCCCCCTTTTTCCGTAATTTTGGGTTTAATCCACGGTTCTCCTCCGTTTCACCTGGTAGTTCCAACAATCCCGAGGTAGAGGTCGTTCATCGGGAACTGTGCACAGTCTGGGCCCAGGTTCAGAAGAACCTAGAGGCGTCCAAGAGCATACAAAAAACTCAGGCAGATAGAAGACGTTCTGCTAACCCCTTGTTTATGGTGGGGGATCTGGTGTGGCTATCGTCTAAGAACTTGCGCCTTAAAGTCCCGTCCAAGAAGTTTGCTCCCCGGTTTATAGGGCCATACAAGGTCATTGAAGTCCTCAATCCTGTCTCCTTCCGACTAGAGTTGCCCCCATCTTTTCGAGTACACAACGTTTTTCATGCCTCCCTCCTTAAACGCTGCTCCCCGTCCTTGGCTCCCTCGAGGAAACCTCCTGTCCCCGTTCTCACCCCTGAGGGGGTAGAATTCGAGGTGGCCAAGATTGTGGACAGCAAGATGGTCCAAGGCTCCCTCCAGTACCTGGTCCATTGGAGAGGATATGGGCCTGAGGAGAGGACTTGGGTACCCGCCCGGGATGTTCATGCTGGGGTATTGGTCAGGAGGTTCCACCTTCGTTTCCCCAATAAACCAGGTCCATCTAGAAAGGGTCCGGTGGCCCCTTATAAAAGGGGGGTACTGTTAAGGATCTGCCAGGCACAGCTTCTGTATCCACGCCCATAGGTAATCAGTCTGCACCTGCTTCTATGTCTGTGAGACTGACTCCATCTTCCACCACTCAGGATGGCAGGCTTAGGAGTGGGAGAGCCTATCACAGCCTGGCCAGACGGAGCTAGCTCCCGCCCTCTGTCTATTTATACCTGCCTTTCCTGTTCCTTCTTGCTTGTGATTCTTGTTTTGTTTCCTGGCCCTGCTGCAGCTTCTTTAACCATTTGACCTTGCTTCATATCGACCCTGGCTTACTGACTACTCTCCTGCTCTGCGTTTGGTACCTCGTACACGCCTGGTTTGACTCGGCTTGTTCACTACTCTCCTGCTCTGCGTTTGGTACCTTGTACACACCTGGTTTGTCTCGGCTCGTTCACCACTCTTGTTGCTCACGGTGTTGCCGTGGGCCACTGCCCCTTTCCCCTTGCTTCTGTTTACCCTTGTCTGTTTGTCTGTCGGGCACTTATTGAGCGTAGGGACCGTCGCCCAGTTGTACCCCGTCGCCTAGGGCGGGTCGTTGCAAGTAGGCAGGGACTGAGTGGCGGGTAGATTAGGGCTCACTTGTCTGTTTCCTTACCCCCATCATTACAAATACGTTCAATGCCTTGCTGGCATCGCCAAACATCATACAATTCCTCCATATGTATAGTATGATGTAAATTAAAACAGGGGCCTATGTTTGTTGGAGGAATCAATTGATGGATGCAAGACCTCATTAAAATCCCCGAAAAAAAATCAATAGTCCCTTCCCAACCTTCTGTATTTTATTAAAAGCTCTGAGTTGGTGGGATATATGTTGACGAGTGTATATGTGATATTGTTGATATCAGAGACTAGGATGATAAATCTACACTGAGGGTCAGAGAAAATATCATATTTATGGAAGGCAACAGAATCATTAATAGAATCTTTAATAGCAATCAGTACTCATTTTGTTTTATTGGGGCCAGACGCATAAAACACATGGGGAAATTTATAGTGGGTACATTTGGGGGCTTATGAGCAGAGAAGTGATTCTCCTGAATGGAAAAAAACATCACATTGAAGGGCTAAAGCCTCATTCCACATTAAGTGACATTTATGTGGGCTATTGTAATGGCAGGAAGGAGGTGAAGGGAAAGTGAGCCCTAATCTACCCACCGCCCTGTCCCTGCCTACTTGCAACGACCCGCCCTAGGCGACGAGGTACAACTGGGCGGCGGTCCCTACGCTGGCTAAGTGCACAGGAAGACAAACAGGGAACACGCAAGGGAAGGGGCAGTAGCCACGGAACGCCACGAGGAAACGGGGCGGCGAACGAACAGTCAGGACCAGGACGAAGTGAGTACACCCGAGCGGACACGGAGACAGAAGCAAGCCAGGGCAAGCAAGCAGGTCAAGCAGAACTGCAGCAAGGCAGAAGCACGGCAGAAGCAGGCTGGAGCAAGCAGCAGTGGGGCCAGGAATCCAAAAGAATTACAAGCACTGAGGGAGAGCACAGGGCAGGTAATAAAGGGCAGGGGGCGGAGCTAACTCCGAGAGACCAGGCCGCGATAGGCTCTCCCACTCCTGAGCCTGCCACCCTGGTTGGTGGGAGAAGGTGTCAGTCGAACAGGTCTGGCCTCAGGTGTGGATTGATTAATCCCAGGAGTGTAGCTAGATGAAGTACCTGGCAGATCCCTAACAGCTATTAAGCCCTTTAACGTTCAAGGAGGATAATGTGAGAGGCATCTTAAAGAATAAAGAGAGCATGCATGAAGGGCTTAGCGTCAACAACAAGGCCAAACGTTGCAGACAAAATCATGATGAATTCCAGGTAGACAAATCTTTCTAAACATAAAAGATCTAACTAGAAACTCAAAAATAAAAGTCTAAAAGACGTGGTGCATACTCTGCACCACAAAGACCTCCATGGGGAGAGAGAAATGTAATGGTTCCAACATGTAGTGTAAATACATATCTAGACAGTTGCCAATGTTTTCAAGTAATAGACTGTCTTTGCTCCATTTCCTATTCTGGATGAAGACGATGCAGGGACTTGCTTGTGGAGATTACCTCTTTTTTCGGAATAGGCATATTCCAAATGCGTAGCAAAGTAACCCCTTCCGAAGGAGAGATCACATGGGTAAATCCATTCCTGGAGACGATGATCTTAACCGGAAAGCCTCATTTATAGATGACGTTATTTTCCCTAAGGTTAAGGATAATCGGTTGAAACTGCTTGCACAGCAGCAATGTAGAAACAGATAGATCTGGGTATATTAAAATAAGAGCATATGTATCTGGCAGCTTTCCTATGGGCATTGTGAGGAGCTGAGTGGGATCTAGAAATCCTGTGTGTTCTTGTGAAGCAGCGTGTCGACCTCTGTAAGCGAGCCGGCGCCATCTTGGAAATGGTCCGCTGAGGGGAAGTAGTCAGGAAGATTTTTTTGTCTCTGTCCGCAGCTGGCGTCTCCTCGACATGTTAGTTAGCTGTGGCAAACTGTTTCAGGAGTCGAAAGGAGGCAAATAGAGCCCACAAAAAGGCCAGCTGTCAATGTGAGCTGCTGCATTGCTGCTCTGTAAGCGGGAGAGTGCTTACCTCACTGCCATCTCAGTCAACGGCAAGCCCTGCCCCCTCCATAGGTGATAAGTTTCTGATACCTGTGGGCCCCACTGCTCTGACCCCCACTGATCGCAAGAACGGGGGTCCCGAACCTTCCATTCCTCTCACTGCTCGACCACAGTGAGGAGGACTTTGAAAAAAGCAGCAATGTGTATGCTTAACTGCTGCTCCATTCAAAGTCTCTTGATTGGTGTGGGTCCCTGTGGTGGGGCCCCTAGCGATCAGACACTTATCACCTATCCAGTGTACAGGTGATAATTCTTCATTCTGGTACAATCACTCTAAGCTGAAAACATTGAGTTGGGCCTTTTCCAACTCTTCTCTAAATAAAGAAGTGAAGGTACTGTTTATTAAACAAGTCGTGCTCTGCACAACTCTAAAGTCTCGCTAACTTTACCTGACTTTTTTAGACACCATATTTTTCAACTGCTCTAAATACATAAATGCCCCCATACAGCTCTAAAACTCATCCTTCCCTTCACACAGTACATGATAAAATTGACTGACTGCAGCGACCACTAGGAGAGCTTGGTGCATTTGAATTTATACAACTACCTAACTTAAAGGGGTTGTCCCCGACCGTACATAGGATAGGTCTTCAGTACATGATCTGTAGGGGTCCAACACCCAGATCCCGTACCGATCAGCCACTCCGGCTGCCTCTGGGCACCAGACGTCCACCAGACGTCCACGCCGGAAGTATGCAATAACATCCGGTGACCGCAGGCAACTGGAGTAGCTGATCGGTGAGTGGTCCGGGTGTCGCACCCCCACCGATGACATTTCCGGTGACTGCAGGAAAATGCCATGGCTTTATGTCGGGAAGCAGGAGGAGTTCAGAGCCAGGCCCCCTTCTCACCACGTTCCCAATAGAAGTGGCCTGGTCTGCCTCTATTATAAGTACACCACTGATATCATCCTTAACTTTCCCTACAGTAGGGGTCACCAATCTTGGGCTCTCCAGCTGTTGTGAAACGACAACTCCAAAAATGTTATGCCATTTTAAACTATACAAGAATAACCAAAGCTGTTGGAAGTAAAAACGTTCTAACTGGGAGCTCTTCAAAACAACTTTTGTCGACCAATCTGCCGCCTACATTTGTAATCGGACTATCCCACAGACACCTTTCACTCATTTATAATGTTAGTCACACCCCACCTCATTCTTTATAATTAGGCCTCATGCATACACTAGAACCACATGCAGAAAGCTATATGGCAGCACATAATACAGAGTTACAGTACTATGTGGTGCTCCATCAGGTGTCTTATGTGGGAGATATTCTTCCCTACAAGAAATGTTTCTAGGAGCTAATACCTCCATATTAAAGAATGTAATGAAGCCTGTCACAATGTTTTTTTTTCTGTCGGTATGGAGTAGGGCTAGTGTTAGCACCCGACAAGGCCGGAGCCCACTGCAGAAGGGAAGGCCCATTGCAGCTGTTTTTCCCCTGCATTTACATCCTTTGTAATTTCTACTAAACAGAAAACTGCTGTGATGTTATTCAGAGGACAGATTGGGACATCCGGATGCCTCTCCTTATTTAATAATTTTTTAGCCATCCTTATGACTTGTCTCTGCTGGGCCTCAATTTCTGGACCTTGCATGTGGTGGTAATAAACACTAAGGCCGGATTCACACGAGCGTGTGCGTTTTGCGCGCGCAAAAGGTCCATAAAAGCTCTGTGTGTCAGCAGCATATGATGCGTGGCTGCGTGATTTTCGCGCAGCCGCCATCATTATGACACTCTGTTTGTATGTTTGTAAACAGAAAAGCACGTGGTGCTTTTCTGTTTTCATTCAGTTTTGACTACTGTAGCACGCATCACGAGCGGCACACGGAAGTGCGTCCGTGTGCCATGCACGGTTTTCACGCACCCATTGCGGAAGCAGTACATACTGGCAACACCGGGGAGGAGAAGGAGGAGGAAGCAGACGCTGGCACGAAGGTAATTGATGCTGGGGGCTGCTAGAGGAAGTCGGATAGTGGCGAACGGCGGCCGCCAGCATTACAGTACCCCTTACTTTATGCCCCTTCTTCTTAGGACCAGAGCATAAAAAGAACCTCATGATGAGCGCAGGGGCATCAATGTTCTCTTCAGGTTCCCATGATCTCTCCTCAGGACGAAAACCCTTCCAGTCAAGCAGGTAGAAGATTTCACCTCCTTCCCACTTGTAGTCCAGAATCTCCTTAACTTCAAAGATGTCAGAAGCACCACTGGGAGAAATTGCAGGGCCAGGGGATTTGCTGTAGAGATTCAAGACCACAGGCTTTTGGAGGGACATATGAAAGGAGTTGGGAATCTTGAGAGTCGGAGGCAGCCGTAGCTTATATGACACAGGATTGATTTGTTGAAGAACTTCAAAAGGACCAAGAAATCTGGGGGCAAATTTGTAAGAGGGGATTTTCAAACTAATATTCTTTGATGATAACCAGACTTTGGCACTGGGAAAAAAAACTGAGGAGGGCATTTTCTTTTTTTATCAGCATTTCTCTTCATGCGGTCTATCACCTGTAGGATAGAGGACTTGGTTTGCTGCCGGATATGAAGAAAGTCTACAAATGAAGAGTTAGCTGTGGGTACTTGAGATGTATCTGGCACAGAGGAACACGTGGATGTTAGCTGCAAACAATGAAGAACGGGGAAGAAGCAGTAGATTCACTCGTGTGGTTATTGTCGGAGATCTCGGCCCAAGGAAGGAGCTGCACCCGGTGTCGTGTTGAACATAAATAAAATGACAAAGATAATTCTCCAGTATTTGATCAATCCTTTAAACTTGGCCAGTAGACTGTGGGTGAAATGCAGAAGAAAAGTCCAATTTCACATCTAGAAGTTTACACAGGGCTCTCCCCAATTTAGAAGTAAATTGCACACCACGATCAGACACAATATAGAGGGGGAGTTCGTGCAGACGAAAGATATGCTGTATAAATAGATTTGCCAGGCTAGTAGCAGAGGGAAGGCCAGTCAGTGGGATGAAATGTGTCATCTTAGAGAAGTGATCCACCACGACCCAGAAAGTAGTGCAACCTGCAGAAGGAGGAAGGTCAGGTGATAAAATCTATGGTAATGTATTGCCAAGGATCATCAGGAACAGGCAGAGGTTGGAGCAGACCAGCAGGCCTGGAATGTGTAGACTTGTCTTGGGCGCAACTAGTACAAGAAGCAACATAGTCCACAACATGTCTAGGCAGCGTGGGCCACCAGTAGTGATGTGAGATAAAGTCCTGTGTCTTACAGACACCAGAGTGCCCAGCCAGTTTGGAATCGTGTCCCCAAAGGAGAATCTTTTTCCTGTCTGCAGAATGAACAAAAGTCTTACCTGGGGGAATGTCTCTGATTTGCAGAGGATTAACAGCAATAATCCTTAAAGGGTCTATGATATATTGAGGGACCTCCTCAGAGTCATCAGTTTCAAACGACTGAGACAGGCATCGGCCATCACATATTTGTCTGCAGGACAGAAGTGAAGCAGGAACTGGAATCAGGCGAAAAACAGCGATCATCTGGCTTGGCGAGGATTTAATCGTTGTGTAGACTGCAGGTACAAGAGGTTCTTGTGATCCGTATAAATAATGATAGGATGAATAGTGCCCTCCAGCCGGTGTCTTCACTCCTCCAAAGCCAACTTGACGGCCAGTAACTCCCGGTCCCCGATAGAGTAGTTGCGCTCTGCAGGAGAGTATAGTTTGGAGACAAAGCCACTGCGTTACCCTTGGAGTTTCTTTGAAACAGAAGTGCTACAGCACCAACGGAAGAAGCATCTTCCTCAAGTGTGAACTGCCGAGACACATCAGGATGGTGAAGAACGGAGGCTGAAGTGAAGGCGCTCTTGAGGTTAGTAAATGCTGACTCTGAATCCAGGATCCAAACCTTTGCGTTCACCTCCTTCTTGGTGAGAGCAGAGATTGGAGCAGTCAAAGTCAAGAAGTTTGTGGTAAATTGGTGGTAAATATCCCAGAAATCTCCGTATAGTCCGGAGACCCTGTGGACGTGGCCACTCTAAGACGGACTTCACCTTCTCCGGATCTATCTTGAGTCCATGATCGGAGACAATGTAACCCAGGAAGGGCAAGCAGTTCCCCTTGCACATGCACTTCGAGTTTAGCGTAAAAGCGATTCCCCCTTAACCACGACAGCACTTGGCAGACGTGCCTCCGATGCGTCATCAGATCTGGTGAGTAGATCAGGATGTCGTCCAAATATACCACCACACAAACATAAAGTAGGTCCCAGAAGATGTCATTCACAAATTCCTGAAACACAGCTGGAGCGTTACACAGACCAAAGGGCATCACGAGATACTCGTAGTGACCGTCTCAGGTGTTGAATGCAGTCTTCTATTCGTAACCATTAAGGATCCGGATCAGGTTGTAAACCCTGCGTAGATAAAACTTAGTGAAAATCTTGGCCCCATTAATTCTATCGGAGAGCTCTGAGATTAGCGGCAAGGGGTACTTTTTTTTTACCGTGATTTGTTTTAAACCTCGGTAATTAATACATGGTCGAAGTGATTAATCTTTCTTCTTGATGAAGAAGAATCTGGCTCCGGCCGGAAAAGTAGACTTCCCGATGAACTCCCTCTCAAGGTTCTCCTTGACATAAGCTGACATGGCCTGGGTTTATGGTAAGGAGAGAGGATAAGCCCATCCATGAGGGGGTGGGGCTTCAGTGCGCAATTCAATAGGGCAGTCATAAGAAAGATGTCGCTAAAGACATCTGCAAAGCTGGCATAAAGTGGAGGTAGTCCAGAGTGTGACTGAGGCAGAATAGGTCGAACCTGTGGCAGGTGGCAGTGAAGGCACTTGAGACCCCATTGGAGGACCTCTCCAGAACTCCAGTTGAGAACCAGGGTATGTAGACGAAGCCAAGGCAGGCCCAGGGGAAAAGGGTTGATAGTTTTTGGCAAGACGTAGAAGGCAATCTGTTCAGAGTGAAGGATTCCGGCTCGTAGTCTCAGAGTTTTAGTGATGGACAGAATAGGATCGGGCAGTGGTTTCCCATTCACAGAGGTGACAGCCAGAGTTCTCACCAGAGGAACCATGGCCAGATGGAGATGATCTACTAGGTTCTGTTGAATAAAATTTGCATCCGTCCAGAAAAGCCTTGACGGAGTGTGATTCCTCACCAGAGACAAGAGTTACAGGAATGGATCATTTGGGAGAGGATTTGGCATCATTCCACCTAGAGTTGTCTCTCCAATCAACCCTAGGTGCTGGAGTTTTACCGGCTTCTGTGGACATTGACGCACAAAATGACATTTGTGGCCACAATACAGACACAGTCCCACAGAGCGTCTGTGCTGTTTCTCCTGCTCGGACAATTTGAGTCTGTCCACCTGCATGAAAAGGCTGCTCTGGGACTCCGTCTCTCTGGGAGCCCTTAACATCACTGTCCATATAGGGACAGTGATGTAAGGAGCAGAGAAGGAGTCCATGGCAAAGTGCTAGTAGCGCTCTGCCCGGGACTATGGCTCTGGGCTTTCCTCCGACATCACTGTCCATATATGGACAGTGATGTCAGGGGCTTCCCCAGAGCTGGCGAATCAGTGCAGAGCCTTTGGTAGCCCTCTGCCCAGGACTTCAGCTATGCTCCGGACATCCATATATGGACAGTGATGTAAGGAGCAGAGCAGGAGTCCCAGGCAGAGTGCTACTAGCGCTCTGCCTGGGACTATGACTCTGGGGAAGCCCGTGACATCACTATCCAAAGGTGCTACTTATAGGGAGGGGGGCTGTGTGGCACAACCAGGGAGGGGGCTGTGTGACACTTCTTGGGAGTGGGGTTGTGTGGCACTACCTGGGAAGAGAGGCTGTGTGGCACTACTTGGGAGGGGGGCTGTGTGGCACTACCAGGGTGGGAGCTGTGTGGCACTACCTGGAGGGGGGACAGTGTGGCACTACTTGGGAGGGGGGCTATGTGGCACTACCAGGGAGGGGGGGCTGTGTGGCACTACTTGGGGGGGCTGTGTGGCACTACCAGGGAGAGGGTATGTGTGGCAATAGCAGGTAGGGGGGCTATGTGGCAGTACTTTGGAGGGGGGCTGTGTGGCGCTACCTGGGAGCAGTGTTCCTTATAAGGTGTGCGGTTGCGCGGCCGCGCACCTTCCAAAGTCCGCCCGCTCACTAAACTTTAAAGCCCGCGCACTGTCACGGGCGTTGGGCAGATGCAGTTGTGTCGCTAGCACCGGAGGGGGCTCCGGTGCTTGCGACAGACACATTCACTTGTATGTGCGTCCTCAGGATGCACATACAAATGAATACTATAGGCTGCAGGTCATATTAGGCCTGCAGCCTATAAGGCGCTAGGAGTCACGCAAGCTGGGGTGATGACGTCACATCATCAAGCTGGTCTGCACATGTGTGCCGCCGGAGAGGCATGGTAGCGCTCCATCTGACGCTGGAACAGGGCAAGGTAAGAACAATCGTATTTTTTTTTTAAGGAACTATGTGGCAGAATATACAGGGGGAGGGGGGCTGTGTAGTGCTATATACAAGGGGAGGAGGGGGCTGTGTAGCACTTTATACAGGGGGAGGGGGGCTTGGTACCATTATATAATAGGGGAGGAGGGGGGCTGTGTAGTGCTATATATAAGGGGAGAGGGGGCTGTGTAGCACTATATACAAGGGGAGGAGGGGAGCTGTTAAGTGCTATATTCATGGGGAGAGGGGGGCTGTGTAGCGTTATATACAAGGGGAGAGGGGGATGTGGCAGCGCTATATACAGGGGGATGGGGCTGTGTAGCGCTATATACACAAGGGGAAGTGGGGGGCTGTGTAGCACTATATACAAGGGAAGAGGGGGGCTGTGTAGCGCTATATACAAGGGGAGAGGGGGCTGTGTAGCACTATATACAGGGGGGGATTGCTGTGTAGCACTATATACAGGGGAGCTGTGTGGCAGTATCTACAGGGGGCTGTATGGCACTATCTACAGGGGGCTGTGTGGCACTATCTACAGGGGGCTGTGTGGCACTATCTACAGGGGGGTCTGTGTGGCACTATCTACAGGGGTGTCTGTGTGGCACTATCTACAGGGGGGTCTGTGTGGTACTATCTACAGGGGGTCTGTGTGGCACTATCTATAGGTGGCTGTGTGGCAGTATCTACAGGGTGTGTCGGTGTGTGGCGCTATCAGCAGGGGTCTGCGTGTGGCGCTATCTGCAGCGGGCTGTGTGTGATGCTATCTACAGGGGTTGACACTATCTACAAGGGGATGTGTATGACGCTATCTACAGGGGGGCTGTCTGTGGTGCTATCTACAGGGGGGGTGAAGCTGTTTACAAGGAGATGTGTGTGGCTTTATCTACAGGGGCAGTATGGCACTCTCTACAGGGTATTTGTGGCACGATCTACAGGGTGTTTGTGTGCATAGCTATCTACAGGCGGTCTGTGTGGCGCTATCTATAGGGGCAGTGGTGTAATGAAGGATTCTTTCATTGATGCCTATAATTGGTGTTTATAACTGTCTATTTTACTGCTGTTCTTATTCTCTTATTTAGTCTCTATATTAGCGTTTACTGGGGGTATTACTTTTGGTCATCAGATCACCCACCATTGATGGAGACTTGCCCTGCTGCCTAACTGCCCCGCTCAGGAGCTGCCAAAACTTAGAGGGAGCATTGCCTGGGAGGGGGGCTTTGTGGCACTACCTGGGAGAGGCTGTGTGGCACTAACTGGGAGGAGGGGCTGTGTGACACTATCTACAGTGGGCACTAAATTTATGGGGGTAAAAACTGGGGGCCTATCTTTTTTATGGGGGCTTAAACAAGGCCTTACTTCTAGATGGGGGCACAATGTGACGTTTTCTGCCATTTTCCACTAATTCTGTGTCACCCAAGGGCCCACATAAACCTGGAGCCTGGTTAGATTAAATCCTCACTTTCCGTAATATGTACAATGAGCTGTCAATTGAGAAAGGGCTGGTCACCACTGACAAAATCTTTCCATTTCTCATTGCCAATAACATGCATCGAGACTTTCCAAATTTGCGTACGCTTTACCGTATTTAACTCACTGTTCCTATAAGTAGTGCAAAAGCAGATAGAATTTTTGGCCGCCTAAAACGTATTAAAATACATCTATGAGTATGCATGGACCAGGCCAGACAGTCCAATTTAACCTTACTTAGTACTGAGAGTGACATTGAAATTGATAAAAACAAGGTGGTTGACAGATTTGCCAAAGTGGAGGAGAGAAAAATGGCACTGTAAGGAGTTACTTTTACTTGCACAGGGGCGTAGCTAGGGGGGGGGGGCAGGCGGGGCATGTGCCCCGGGCGCAGCTTAGAGGGGGGCGCCAGCGCCACCTCCTCCTGCACTATAATTGTACCTGTGTCGCAAGGACACAGGTACAATTAGAAGCAATGAATGACCGGGCACGTTCCATGCCCGGCCATTCAGCGCCTTTCCACGAATGAAGTAACTGGTAC
This sequence comes from Rhinoderma darwinii, assembly GCF_050947455.1. Taxonomy (NCBI): domain Eukaryota; kingdom Metazoa; phylum Chordata; class Amphibia; order Anura; family Rhinodermatidae; genus Rhinoderma; species Rhinoderma darwinii. The sequence continues at coordinate 544,401,527 of NC_134687.1, read as the reverse complement.
CTTTTGTACCAGTGAAGCTTCCGTCAATGAAAGGCGCTGACTGACTGACAGGGAAAGTCATCCTGCCCAGCCAATCAGCGCCTTTCATAGACGCTGCGTTCAACCCCCTGGAGACCTGCGCAGAAGAGAGCAGGTCTCCATGGCTGCCGGACAGCGTGGGAGCGGGAATAAGGTGAGTTTGAATACTTTTTTTTTGTTTTTTTTTAAATTGTAATAGAAGCGTGTGGCTGTATCTGCGGGGGGGACTTTGTCTACATGGGGGGTACTTTGTCTACACGGGGGGGGCTTTATCTACAAGGGGGGGCTTTATCTACAGGGGGGGCTTTATCTACACGCGGGGGGTTTTATCTACGGGGGGTGTCTATCTACAGGGGGGCTATATACTGGGGTGGGCTATCTATGGAGCACCATATACAGGGGTGGGCTATAGCTACAGGGGGGCTATATAGTATATAGCTTCCTGTAGATATAGCCCACCCCTGTAGATATAGCCCCCCTGTATATAGTCCACCCCTGTATATAGCCCCCCTGTATATAGCCCCCCGTGTATATAGCCCCCGTGTATATAGCCCCCCGTGTATATAGCCCCCCGTGTATATAGCCCCCCCTGTATATAGCCCCCTGTATATAGCCCCCCCTGTAGATATAGCCCACCCCTGTAGATATAGCCCACCCCTGTAGATATAGCCCACCCCTGTAGATATAGTCCCCCTGCATATAGCCCACCCCTGTATATAGCCCACCCCTGTATATAGCCCCCCTTGTAGATATAGCCCACCCCTGTAGATATAGCCCCCCCTGTAGATATAGCCCACCCCTTTAGATATAGCCCACCCCTGTAGATATGGTACCCCTGTAGATATGGTCACCCTGTAGATATGGTCCCCCTGTAGATATAGCCCACCCCTGTAGATATAATCCCCCTGAAGATATAGTCCCCCTGTAGATATAGTCCCCCTGTAGATATAGCCCACCCCTGTATATAGTCCCCCTGTAGATATAGCCAACCCCTGTATATAGTATCCCACAAATAGCTCCCCCTATAGTGCACCACAGAAAGCCCACCCCTGTATATAGCCCCCTTGTACATATAGTCCACCCCTGTATATAGTGCTCCACAGATAGCCCACCCCTGTATATAGTAAATACAGGGGTGGGCCATCTGTGGAGCACTATAAACAGGGGTGGACTATCTAGTGGAGCACTATATACAGGGGTGGACTATATGTACAAGAGGGCTATATACAGGGGTGGGCTATCTGTGAAACACTATATACAGGGGTGGACTATATGTGGAGAACTATATACAGGGGTGGGCTATATCTACAGGGGGGCTACATACATGGTTGGGCTATCTGTGGAGCACTATATACAGGGGTAGGCTATATCTACAAGGGGACTATATACAGGGTTGGGCTATATCTACAGGGGGCTATATACGGGGTTGGGCTATCTGTAGAGCACTATATACAGGGGGCTATATACAGGGTTGGGCTATACGTGGAGCACTATATACAGGGGGCTATATACAGGGTTGGGCTATATACAGGGGTGGGCTATCTGTAGAGCACTATAGGGGGAGTTATTTGTGGGACACTATATACAGGGGTGGGCTATATGGGGGCACTATCTACAGGGGGCACAGTATGTGTGTGGGACACGGTGTATGGTGCTATTATAATTAGAGGTGCAGTGTATGGCGCTATTATATTTAGGGGCGTAGTGTGTGGTATAATGATAACTTTATATTTATTTATTGGTGCAGAAATGTTGGTAAAGTGAGAAGCTGAAGACATGTGAGCGGCAAACTGCAGAAATGGGCTGTGACCGGGAGAAGTCATCATAGAGAAAAATAACTAGAATCTTAGACGTCACAAGTGAGTCACTTAATGTAAATGTTTATTCTGCCTCTAATCAGTAATGAAGTCACTGTGTGATCCGCAGCGAGATGATGGGTGGTGTGACTATGATATGATTTATTTTTTGTTAAACAGCAACTCCCAGCATATCCTTATCACTGTTCGGGCCATGCTGGGAGCTGTAGTTTTACACCGTACACACCTATACGGCAGGGGTTGCACTAAATTGAGCTGTATTTGTGCTGGTGCTGTATATACGTATTGAGCTTGGTTCTGGTGTTGTGTATAGAACCATATTGCTCGTAAAATGTACAAATGTTTTTATGCTCGCGTTACATAAAAAGAAATGACACGTCGATTGGTAGAGAAAACAAACACGGCGAGGGGGAAGGAGATGTTGAGAAAGAGGTTGGGGGGGGGCGCCAAACTGAATCTTTGCCCCGGGTGCTGGAGAACCTAGCTACGCCTCTGACTTGCATATAGTTCACCAGACTTTCAGGGTATGTTCAAATGGCAAACTAAAAATGGCTGTAAAATACGTAGCTGTTTCCAAGGGAAAACAACCCCTGATTTTCAGCTGTTTTTAAGACATCAAGCGTTTTTTGATGCATTTTTTACGGCCGTTTTTGGACCTGTTTTTCAATTGAAACAATGAAAAATGGCTCCAAAAACGGCTCAAGAAGTGACATGCACATATTTTTACGGGGCTTTTGTTATGCGCCGTTTTTACAAATGGCCACGTAAAAAAACGCCCCGTCGGAACAAAACTCAGTTTTTCCCATTGAAATCAATGGGCAGATGTTTGAAGGCGTTCAGCCTCTGTATTTTTAGCCATTTTTCGAGGCGTTTGCGGCCCGAAAAACGGCTGAAAATAGGCAGTGTGAACATACCCTGTATGCATTACATAAATATTTTTGAGTTTTTTCCAAACCAACATGGACATCGATTTGCTGATTAACATTTGCGTCCTTTAGGGCCTAATTGTGGATGTGATTAAAGCCGATCACCCGCTTTGGTGTTTGGCCGGCCTCTGCTTTGTATGTGCTAAGGTCTATGTGATAGTTTAGAGTCAATATAATCCTCACTTGTGTTTGTCTAATCTACTACTGTCAAATATCAAGTTGGTTTGAATGTTTATCTCCCTCTCATAGACAGCTGGCCTGGTATTATAGTTTTTTGCTATACTGTATACATATTAGGATGTGTCTATGATGTTGAGATGGCCATCACTTCTCTTATTATTCATGCTTAATGTAGTATTCCCCTATTGTTCGAATGTTATGCATAATGTAGTAGATAGAATTTATACTAGGTTTAGACAATACATGTGTAATGTAGAAAGCCTTTTATACTGCTTTTAAACTCTTATTCATCATCTGTAATGTAGCAGCATATGCTCTTGCTCATTTAGAATGCATTGTCATCTCCTGAGGTGCCCATTGTGGTGCTCATAACCCCTACGATTAGGATATTTGGTTACTTGGCTAATAACGGAAATAATGACACATAGCCGGATCCGTCATACAATGGATTCTAATGGCGCACGATGGACCCTATAGACTTGCAATATATGCAGCGCTAGTTTTCTGTCAAATTTGATGGAATCTCTGATGGAGCCTCTAACGCAGATGTGAACATAGCCTTATCTCTCGTTTGTTACATTGCTGTCTCTCCTTATTACAGCTCAACCCTCCTTAATAAGTGATAGTACTGACTCATTCATTAACCCTTTCCTGCTATGTGACGTAATAGTCCGTCACAGGCGTTGTCCTGCTAACGCAAACGGACAGACTTTTACGTCATGTGGTTAACAGGCACCTGCTCAATCACTGCTGAATGCTGAGGGACCCATCGCAGCGGTCCCTCAGCGGCGATCATCGTGACAGGTCAGTCATTATGACTGACCGTCGCCATGTTGGAGGGGGAGGATCGGGCACCAGCGGAGTAATAAAGTGTTTTAGAGCAGTGATAGCTGCTGTCCTGGACAGCAGACTATCACTGCTCAACGCTGAGGGACCCATCGTAGCGGTCCCACAGTGGTGATTATCGCGACAGGTCAGTCATTACTGACTGACCATCGCCATGTTGGAGGTGGCGATCGGGCCTCGGGGGAGCGGAGACAAGAGATTGTCTGCTGTCATGGACAGCAACCAATCACTACACATCACCAAGGGACCAATCAGACTGGTCGCTCGTCGGCGATTGCTATGATTGGTCTGTGTGTCGTGACAGACCAATCATATTACACTGGTGGCCATTTTCATTATGATCCCACCCTGTATACCTCATTGCAGTTGTTAAGAGGGAGCAGAGCGGTTGTGTCAAGAGCTGTTGCATATATACAGTACTATATCTATCTACCACTACCCCCACCCTTTACCCACTGATCACCATCCTAGTGATTACTTTCACTTTGCTGTGATTTTTGTTGCTGCTGTTGATCAGTAACTGAATAAGTTGCTGATCACTGTTCAAAACCCTTGCTACAGGTTTTTTTTTCTTTTACTTTACTTGTAAACCCCTGGGACGAGTATTGCTGTCCTGTGTTCTGATCAGTGACTTAGATGTCACTGATCGCCTAATACAAGCCTTGCTCTTTTTTTTGTTATAAAAAAAGCCTCAAAAAACCGAAAAAATATAAAACAAAAAATAATATATAGGAGGTTTAGTTAGGTAGGTTTTGCTAGTGACGCAAACTCGCCTTCTGCGTCCCCTGGTGGATCAGTGACATCGCCATAACTGATTGCCTAATACAATCCTTGCTCTAGGTTTTTTCCGAGCACTGTTTTTTTTTCTATTGTTATAAAAAAAAACTCCAAAAAAACTCCCAAAAAATGTAAAAAATATAAAGCTCAAAAAAAAAAATATAGGAGTTTAGTTAGGTAGGTTTTTGCACAACATACCTATCTAATAAAGAGCATAATGGCCCGTAGGGTATTTATGGCTGAGGAGGCATATGCCATTATTGCTTCGGACAGCGAGTCCGGGAGTGACCCAGAAGCCCTCTTCTATCTCTCCTTTTCCTCCTCTTCCTCATCAAGTGAGGATGAGGAACTGCCAAGAAGTCGCCCCCGGTCGTCTACTACACCAGCCCCTGAGAGTAGTGACCCCATGTGGACCCCAATCCCTGAGAACTAAGAGCCCCAGGTCCTTGAGTTTACGGGCACCCCAGGGATTCAATTTGAAATGGCAGGGTTACAGGAAATTTTCCTTTTTTAAGTTTATTTCACTGATGAATGTATTGACCTAATGGTGACCCAAACTAACCTATATGCCCAATAGTTTATTGCCCAGAATGCTTAATATAGTTACGCCAAGCCCAACAGGTGGACCCCTGTAGACACCATGGAAATGAGGAAGTTCTGGGGTATTATGCTCAGTATGGGGCTTCTGAAAAAGCCATCCATAAGAACATACTGGAGCACAGATATACTGTACCACACCCCCATGTACCGCATCATGGCGATGGCCAGGACTAGTTTTGAGATAATTCTCAGATTTTTGCATTACTGCGATAATGCACAGTGCCCACACCAAGGTGACCCCAGCTTTGTCCGCCTATTCAAAATTAGACCCCTATTAGACCATTTCAGTGCCAAATTTGCCCAGGTAAACACCCTCAAGAAGTGCATTGCTGTTGACGAGTCTCTAGTTAATTTTAAATTGAGGCTTTGATTCCGCCAGTACCTGCCGAATAAGAGGGCAAGGTATGGCGTGAAGATGTACAAGTTGTGCGAAAGTACGTCAGAGTACACCTACAAATTTAAAATATTTGAAGGGAAGGATACCACTATTCATCCCCCAGAATACCCCCCCTTCATGGGAGTTAACGGCAAGATAGTGTCGGATGTGGTGCATCCATTACTGGACAAGGGCTACCACCTCTACCTGGATAATTACTATACCAGTGTAATACTTTTCAAGAGCCTCGCTTCCAGAAGTACAGTGGCTTACAGCACAGTTCGCAAGAACCAGAGAAGCCTCCCTAAGTTGCTGCTCGGGCAAAAACTTACAAGAGGTGAGAGTAGGGCACAATGCAGCGACAATCTATTGTGTGTCAAGTATAAGGACAAGAGGGATGTCCATATATTGACAACAATACATGGCCTTGGCAGCACCGCCGTCCCTGTACGAGGTACCAGTACAGAGACCCAATTGCATTCTTGACTACAATAAATACATGGGAGGGGTTGATCGCTCATATCAAGTGCTGCAGCCATACAATGCCATGCGGAAATCAAGGGTGTGGTATAAGAAGCTGGCCGTGCACATCATGCAAACTGCATTGTATAATGCTTACGTGCTATTCAGATCTTCAAGCCAGCGGGGAACTTTCCTGGAATTTCAAGAGGTGGGAATAAAGCCCCTTATATGTGGAGATCAGGAAGGGGGGGGCAGTACTTCTGGAAGCGAGGCCACACGCATTGTACCGGAGCAACATTTCCCCAGTGAAGTTCCCCAAACTGGAAAGCAGGGAAAGAGCCAAAAACGGTGCATGGTATGCTTTAAAAACGGCATAAGAAAAGTTACCATCTATCAGTGCAACACGTGCCCCGAGAAGCCAGGACTGTGCATGAAGGCGTGTTTTAAAATATACCATACGTCTCTGAAATTGTAATCTTATTGTTGAACTGCCTTTTATATTTACCCTGCTGTACTTCGCACAGCCACAGTAATATTATGCTGCATGCCACTCTTTCTCTTCTCACCACTGCCGTGTGCTCAAGCCGTACCCGGCAAGACTAGCTGAACACAGCTGCACATATATCAATCCTGCAGACGTTGCCATGACTAATTTTTAATCCAGGACTTTCTCCCCAAAATTGTATCCAAACTTTCTAATACAATTTCTTCTTAGCCCTGGTGTGTGCCTAGGACATACCCGGAAAGACCAGCTGAACACAGCTGCACATATTTTAGTCCTGTATTCCTGTGGCAGATTTCCAATGTTATCCAAATTTATCAATATAAATTTTATACAAATTTTTATACTAAAAACCATTCCAGCAAAATCTAAGCTCCAAATGCTAACTGGTGCTCCTTCCCTTCTGAGCCCTGCCATGTGCCCAGGCAGCAGATAATGGCCACATGTGTACTCAAGAGAACCAGTGTAACAATTTATGGTGGGGTTATCTCCAATAATACAAGCTGGGTACAACATATTGGGCAATGAAATGGCATAATTGTGAAAAAGTTTTACTTTTTCATTTTTTGCATCAAATTTTGGAAAACCCCTGTGTGGTCAAAATGCTCACTACACCCCTACATAAATTCATTGAGGGGTGTAGTTTCCAAAATGGGGTCACTTCTTGGGGGTTTCCATTGTACTGGTACCTCAGGGCGCAAACACAACATGGCGCTTGACAAATATTCCAGGAAAATCTGTGCTCAAAAGCCAAATGGTACTCCTTCCCTTCTGAGCTCCGTCGTGTGCCCAAACAGCATTTTAGGAACACATATGGGGTATTTACGTACGAAGTTGCTTTAAAAATGTTGGGGGGCTTTTTTTATTTTATTCCTTGTGTTAATTGTTTTTTTTATAGCTAAAATGATATTTTATTGGAGAAAAATAAAACATTTTTATTTTCACATCCAAATTCTAATAAAATCTATGACACACCTGTGGGGTCAAAATGCAATCTACACCCCTAGATTAATACCTCAAGGGGTGTAGTTTCAAAAATGGGGTCTTTTTTTGGGATGTTTCCTTTGTTTTTGTATCACAAGACCGCTTCAAACCTGACATGGGGCTAAAAATAAAATCTAATAAAAAGTCCCCCAAATCCACTACGTGCTCCTTTTATTCTGAGGCCTGTGCTTCAGTACATTACCACACTAGGGCCACATGTTGGATATTTCTAAAAACTGCAGAATCTGGGCAATAAATATTGATTTACATTTCTCTGGTAAAACCTTCTGTGTTACAGAAAAAAATGGATAAAAAATGAATTTCTGCAAAAAAAAAAAAATTTGTACATTTCAGCCCTACTTTGCTTTAATTCTTGTGAAAAGCCTAATGGGTTAAGAAACTTTCTAAATGCTGTTTTCAATACTTTGAGGGGTGTAGTTTTTTAAATGGGGTGACTTATCAGGGTTTTTATTGTATTGGCCTCTCAAAGCCACTTCAGAACTGAACTGGTACTTGTAAAAATAGCATTTTGAAATTTTCTTGAAAATCTGAGAAATTGCTGCTAAAGTTCTAAATATACAACAAAACCTATAACTAGGAGTCTGACACATGAAAAATGGGTTAAAAGATATGAAAGTTTATTGAATCAATTAAAATAAACACATATATAAAATTTGTAGAGATGCAAACCACAAGAAAAAATGGACAACCAGAACACATGTCACACAGAACAACACTGTGCGAACAGGCTGAGCACACCTGTGTTAAGTAAGGGTATGTGCACACACACTAATTACGTCCGTAATTGACGGACGTATTTCGGCCGCAAGTACCGGACCGGACTCAGTGCAGGGAGCCGGGCTCCTAGCATCATACTTATGTACGATGCTAAGAGTCCCTGCCTCGCTGCAGGACAACTGTCCCGTACTGTAATCATGTTTTCAGTACGGGACAGTTGTCCTGCAGCAAGGCAGGGACTCCTAGCATCGTACATAAGTATGATGCTAGGAGCCCGGCTCCCTGCACTGTGTTCGGTCCGGTACTTGCGGCCGAAATACGTCCGTAAAATACGGACGTAATTAGTGTGTGTGCACATACCCTAACAGTCATAATGGTGTTCAAACAGCCAACCATGGGTCACTAAGAGGTACTGGGAGACAAATGCATCAAAAGTATATACACATTGGTAATTAGTCTACCCAGTATGTCTAGGGCAGTAGTACATCACAGTTCCAGAGAGAACAAGTACATCGAGTAACAGGAAATAAAGATATATCCTAATGAACTGTGCATGATGTGCACATATCTCTTACCCATGACAGAGTGTAAGTGACTGGCGTCCACCCCGACGCGCGTTTCGGCCCGGAAGCCAGTCACTTACACTCTGTCATGGGTAAGAGATATGTGCACATCATGCACAGTTCATTAGGATATATCTTTATTTCCTGTTACTCGATGTACTTGTTCTCTCTGGAACTGTGATGTACTACTGCCCTAGACATACTGGGTAGACTAATTACCAATGTGTATATACTTTTGATGCATTTGTCTCCCAGTACCTCTTAGTGACCCATGGTTGGCTGTTTGAACACCATTATGACTGTTACTTAACACAGGTGTGCTCAGCCTGTTCGCACAGTGTTGTTCTGTGTGACATGTGTTCTGGTTGTCCATTTTTTCTTGTGGTTTGCATCTCTACAAATTTTATATATGTGTTTATTTTAATTGATTCAATAAACTTTCATATCTTTTAACCCATTTTTCGTGTGTCAGACCCCTAGTTATAGGTTTTGTTGTATATTTAGCGGGTCCACCGTTACCGCCATGCTTATTTTGGGCCTGAGGCTCGGTTCCCGACAGTGCCCGCACATCATTGTGATGGGCCACCAACAATGAACTTTCTAGGGAACTGTTTGGTGTCCTCCATTTAGGTATAGTAAAGTTCTAAGCCTTGTAATGTCTTAGAAAAATAAAACGATGTTCAAAAAACTATACCAATCTTAAGTAGACATATGGGATATGTTAATTAGCAACTATTTTGTGTGGTATTACTATCCGTCTTACAAGCAGATATATTTAAATTGAGAAAAAAGCTAATTTTTGCAATTTTTTGCAACATTTTGCTGTCTTTCACAATTAAATACTGAATGTATCTACCAAATTTTACCATTAACTTCAAGTCCAAGGTCTCACAAGATAACAATCTCAGAATCGCTTGGATAGGTAAAAGCATTCCAAAGTTCTTACCACATAAATTGACACGTCAGATTTGAAAAAGGGTGCTGCGTCCTGAACGTGCCAACTAGTCTACGTCCTTAACCCCTATCTGCACGAGTAAGTAACTGTAAGTCATTGCGGGAGGTTACTTCCCGCACGAGGACGTACAGTTACTGAGTTTTTTCCGGTGAACCGGGAGATTAGCTGTCGCTGACAGCTGACACTCCACTCTTGCCGGCCAGCGGTCCTTTGCCGCTGATTTCGCCGAATTAACCCCTCAAATTCGGCGATCGGTTGCAATCGCCGAATTTTATGGGTTTCTAGCATATCGGCAGACCCTGGTCCGAAATCGCGGGGTTTGCCGATAGTTAGTATGGCAAACGGAAGCCAAACAATGGCTTTCCGTGTCTGCCATGGACGGAAGCCCATCAGGACCAACCTTCGGCTGGTCCTGATAGGCTTCCTGTCAAAGTGACAGGAAGTCACTGTGTCGTTCCCGACGCACACTGTCGGCGACAAGGTGTGCATCGGGAACTTGGAGATCAGCTGTCCCCGACAGCTAACACTCCAGTGTTGCCGATCAGCAGGTCATCGCCGCTGATTTTGTCAATTAACCCGTTAAATGCGGGGCTCGATTGCGATCTCCGCATGTAGGGGGTTTGTAGCACATCAGCAGCCCCCATGCAATCGTGGGGGCTGCTGATGCTTGTGATGGCATCCGGAGGCCAGGCAACGACCTCCGGGTCTGCCATGTATGGAAGCCTATGAGTATGTGCACACGATAAGGGTATGTGCACACGGTAGCAGGCTTTTACGTCTGAAAAGACAGACTGTTTTCAGGAGAAAACAGCTGCCTCGTTTCAGACGTAAATGCGGCTCCTCGCATTTTGCGAGGCTTCTCTGACAGCCGTAAATTTTGAGCTGTGTTTCATTGAGTTCAATGAAGAACGGCTCAAATTACGTCTGAAAGAAGTGTCCTGCACTTCTTTTGACGAGGCTGTATTTTTACGCGTCGTCGTTTGACAGCTGTCAAACGACGACGCGTAAATGACAGGTTGTCTGCACAGTATGTCTGCAAACCCATTCAAATGAATGGGCAGATGTTTGCCGACGTATTGTAGCCCTATTTTCAGACGTAAAACGAGGCATAAAACGCCTCGTTTACGTCTGAAAATAGGTCGTGTGAACCAAGCCTAAGGGTATGTTCACACGATGAGAGGCATTTACGTGTGAAAAGACAGACTGCTTACAGCTGCCTCGTTTCACACGTAAATGCTCCTCCTCGTAATTTACGAGGCGTCTGAGACGCTCTGAGACGCTCGTAAATCTTATCTGTGCTTCATTGAGTTCAATGAAGAACAGCTCAAATTACGTGGCAAAGAAGTGCCCTGCACTTCTTTGCCGAGGCAGTCCATTTACGCGTCGTCGTTTGACAGCTGTCAAACGACGACGCGTAAATTACAGGTTGTCTGCACAGTACGTCGGCAAACCCATTCAAATGAATGGGCAGATGTTTGCCGACGTATTGCAGCCCTATTTTCAGACGTAAAACGAGGCATAATACGCCTCGTTTACGTCTGAAAATAGGTCGTGTGAACCCAGCCTAACTGCAATTACGTCTGAAAATACGGAGCTGATTTCAGAGAAAACAGCCTCGGAATTTCAGGCGTTTTTGAAGCTGAAAATGAAATTTGGAGCTTCTTTTGAGGCTTCTATTCAGACGTTTTTTGAGGCGTTTTTGGAGCTGTTTTCAATAGAGTCAGGCTGGGTTCACACGACCATGTTACGTCCGTAATGTACGGAACGTATTTCAGCCGGAAGACCCGGACCGAACACAGTGCAGGGAGCCAGGCTCCTAGCATCATAGTGATGTACGATGCTAGGAGTCCCTGCCTCGCTGCAGGACAGCTGTCCCATACTGTAATCATGATTACAGTACTGGACAGTAGTTCCACGCAGAGGCAGGGACTCCTAGCATCGTACATCACTATGACGCTAGGAGCCTGGCTCCCTGCACTGTGTTCGGTCCGGGTCTTCCGGCCGAAATACATTCCGTACATTACGGACGTAACATGGTCGTGTGAACCCAACCTCAATGAAAAACGGCTCCAATTACGTCCCAAGAAGTGTCCTGCACTTCTTTTGACGAGGCTGTATTTTTACGTGCCGTCTTTTGACAGCGACACGTAAAATAACAGGTCGTTGGCACAGTACATCGTAAAGCCCATTGAAAGTAATGGGCAGATGTTTGCCGACGTATTGGAGCCGTTTTTCAGACGTAATTCGAGGCGTAAAACGCCTCCATTATGTCTGAAAATAGGTCGTGTGAACCCAGCCTATGAGGACCAGCCTATGACTGGCCCTCGTAGACTAAGGGTATGTGCACACGGTAGCAGGCTTTTACGTCTGAAAAGACAGACTGTTTTCAGGAGAAAACAGCTGCCTCGGTTCAGACGTAAATGCTCCTCCTCACATTTTGCGAGGCGTCTCTGACAGCCATAAATTTTGAGCTGTGCTTCATTGAGTTCAATGAAGAATGGCTCAAATTACGTCTGAAAGAAGTGCCCTGCACTTCTTTTGACGAGGCTGTATTTTTACGCGTCGTCGTTTGACAAATGAATGGGCAGATGTTTGCCGACGTATTGTAGCCTTATTTTCAGACGTAAAACGAGGCATAATACGCCTCGTTTACATCTGAAAATAGGTAGTGTAAACCCAGCCTAACTGTCAGAGTGACTGTGATGTCACACTGACAGTTGGAATACGTTACACTACCTAAGTAGTGTAATGTATTCTAGCAGCGATCAGAGCTGCAGGTCAAAAAAATAAAGTGTAAAAAGTAAAAAAAAGTTAATAAACAGAAAAAGAAAGTGTAAAAAGTAAAAAAAAGTTAATAAAAATGTTTTCTAAAAGTGTAAAAGTTTTTGTTTTCCTATAAAAAGTCAATTAAAAATGAAAACGTTAAAAAAAAGTACACATATTTGGTATCACCGTGTTCGTAACGACCCAAACTATGAAACTATAATGTTAATTTTTCTGCACGGTGAACGCCGCAAACAAAATAAATGGAAAACTATGTCAGCATCGCTATTTTTTGGTCACCACCCCTCCCAAGATATAGAATAAAAAGTGATCAAAAAGTCGCATTTACCCCAAAATGGTACCAATAAAAATTACAACCCGTCCCGCAAAAAACAAGAGCTCCCACAGCTTTTTTGACAAAAAATAGAAAAGTTACGGCTCAGAAAAGAAATAATTTTATAGAAACTTAATTTTATTGTGCAAACGCTTCAAAACTTTAAAAAAAACTATACACATATGGTATCGGCATAATCGTACCGACCGGCAGAACAAAGTAAAACGTAATTTATTGCGCACGGTGAACGCTGTAAGAAATAAAAAATTTAAAGCGCCAAAATCACTGTTTTTTGGTCACCTTAGCTCTAGAAAAGATCCTGTGGGGTCAAAATGCTCAATATACCCCTAGAAAAATTCCTTGAGGAGTGTAGTTTCCAAAATAGGGTCACTTTTGGGGGGTTTCCACTGTTTTGGTCCCTCTGGGGCATTGCAAACCCGACATGGCAATGAAAACCAATCCAGCAAAATCTGCACTCCAAAATCCAAAAGGTGCTCCTTCCCTCGTGAGCCCTGCTGTGGGTCCAAACATCAGTTTATGACCACATATGGGGTATTGTCGTAATCGGGAGAAATTGCATTACAAATGTTGGGGTGCTTTTTCTCCTTTATGCCTTGTAAAAATGAAAAATAGGGGTATAGTTTCCAAAATGGGGTCACTTTTTGGGGATTTCGACTGTTTAAGTACCACAAGACCTCTTCAAACCTGACATGGTGCCTAAAATATATTCCTAAAAAAAGGAGGCCCCAAAAATCCACTAGGTGCTCCTTTGCTTCTGAGGCCTGTGTTTCAGTCCATTAGGACACTAGGGCCACATGTGGGATATTTCTAAATTCTGCAGAATCTGGGCAATAAATATTGAGTTGTGTTTCCCTGGTAAAACCTTCTGTGTTACAGATTTTTTTTATTATTACTAATGAATTTCGGCAAAAAAAATGAAATTTGTCAATTTCACCTCTACTTTGCCTTAATTCCTGTGAAACACCTAAAGGGTTAAAATACTTTCTGAATGTAGTTTTGAATACCTTGAGGGGTACAGTTTTCAAAATGGGGTGATTTATGGGGACTTTCTAATATATAAGGCCCTCAAAGCCACTTCACAACTGAACTGGTTCCTGAAAAAATGGCCTATTGAAATTTTCTTGAAAATATGAGAAATTGCTGCTAAATTTCTAAGCCTTGTAACGTCCTAGAAAAATAAAAGTGCGTGAAAAAAAAGATGCAAACATAAAGTAGACATATGGTGGATGTTAAAGGAACAGTGTCATCACCCAAAATTTTTTTCATATGTTCAAGATGTTAGTGCTTTATTAAAAACGTTTATATTTATTTGTGTGTTTGTGTTTTACTTTTTCTTATTTTTACACTTTTTCTTCCCTATGGGGGCTGCCATTTTTTGTTCCATTTCTGTCTGTGTCGATTAACGACACATACAGACATGGAATACGGCAGCCACAGTCCCATAGGGACTGCGAACGGCTCCCGTCCTATTGACTTCAGTGTACGGCATCTGTGTGGGAACTGCGAATGCGCCGCTCCCACACAGTCCAATTCGAAATTGGCGCCGTCCGGCGCCATTTTCCTGTGGACCGGAAGTCGCGGCCGGACAGTAATATTACTACTTCCGGTCGCGGCTTCCGGATTTGTGCACTTGGACCAGCGGCAGCAGACGGAGCGGACGGGCCGGAGGGAGCCGCGGCGGCAGGAGCAGGTAAGAGATTTCAATGTATGTTCGTGTTTGTGTGTGTTTACTACTGTATGTAAACCTACTACACTGTGTGTTAGCTCAAAAAATGGCGACACACAGTGTAGGAGGTTACACCGTTCAAACCCCTCGTTTATCCCGGCACTAGCCAGGATAAAGGAGGGGGGGATGCTGAGAGCTCACTAGAGCGAGGGCTTTTAACCCAATGTTGCAATGCTGCAATTTTGGGAATAGCTCCATCTAGTGACCAAAAATGGGTAGTATTATAAATTAGAATTAATTTATAATATTTCCTGACTATTTCCTGACTCGTGAAAAAAATAAAAAAAATTTGAACAATGTTTAATCACCCACACACTAAATGTTTAATTTTTTTTAAAAAAACATCTTTTTCTGGCAACACATTCCCTTTAACTAGTAACTATTTTGTGTGGTATTACTATCTGTTTTACAAGCAAATACATTTAAATTTAGAAAAATGGTAATGTTTGCAAATTTTTGCTAAAATTTGAAGTTTTTCACAAATAAATATTGAATTTATCAACCAAATTTTTTCACTAACATAAAGTACAATATGTCACGAGAAAACCATCTCAGAATGGCTTGGATAGGTAAAAGCATTCCTGAGTTATTACCACATAAAGTGACACATTTGAAAAAATCATCTGTGTCCACAAGGCCAAAACAGGCTGTGTTCTAAAGGGGTTAAGTATGTGTACTTTTAAAACTGTTTGTGATTGCTAAATTGATACTATAGATGTATTGACTGATGCACGCTTTTATAAATTTGTCCTCTAAGCCTGAGAATTGGAGCAAAAACAACAATTTCAAATGAATAAAATGCCAATGTTGGCAAACAACAGACATGCAGAAGGACCAAAAAGTAGGACTTGGTTATATGCATTTGTATCTGGGATTGAATCTACTAAAAATACATTTGTATTGCACTCTGCATCATGCAAAACTTCTTAAATGACCCTGGAGAGATATTCTGACAAGTGGTAGTAAACTAAGATTCCCAACTAAGCATAAAGTGATTGGATTAATTTGTTGCATTATAAGGATATTTACCCCTTAATGGCCGGCTTATTTTAAACCTTAATTACAAGATATGTTTTGCGTTTTCGCATTCCAAGAGCTATAACTTTTTTATTTTTGCGTCGACATAGCTGTATAAGGTCTTGTTTTTTGCGGGACAATGATTCACTGTATAACTGATACAACAAAATTGTGCTCCCACAATATAGGAAATTTTTATGGATTCACTGAAGTGATATATGAGTAAAATATAAGTTTATTTGGATAACTCTCTAAAAACAGGGGTACAATCACCACCGTGACAAAAGCCCCACCGTGTGAATTTAAAAACGAATTAAACAGTAAACTACTGAGTCCTGATACCATTGCGAACCCTCTATGACTCAGTATGTTTATAACAGATATCAAAACGGAATCAGCATATAACCATGGGCAAAACAGTAGTATAAACCTTGAAACACACTAGAGCCCGCGATAACCGCACCTGGAACTCCCAGTGTTAAAGGATACAACAATTCACACTGTCCCCAATGCTACAATTCCTCACTAACACGACCCTACGCGTTTCTTGTACTTATCATCAGGGGTCTGTACTTGGTCACTCTGGCCGGGATGCCAGCGATATTAATTCAACAGCAGGTATTCTGCTGTACACCACGGAAGCATGCTCGCATTGATATCAGCGGCATGCCTCACTCCGGGACTCTGAGTCATAATAAACAGTAAACTCCTCCCCCCGTCCTCGGCAGCGGTCTGCAAATCAGCCAATCCCACTCACTCCCCCGGAATTCATGACGCCTGTCCATGTGACCCCTGGCCATCAGCTGACAGCCAGGAATCAACATCGACCGCATCAGACCGAACACGCAGGCGCAGTGGAGATCGCAGTCGCGTCACCCATGCTGCATAGGACCCTAA
The DNA here is from genome assembly GCF_050947455.1 of Rhinoderma darwinii. NCBI lineage: Eukaryota > Metazoa > Chordata > Amphibia > Anura > Rhinodermatidae > Rhinoderma > Rhinoderma darwinii. The sequence continues at coordinate 544,385,025 of NC_134687.1, read as the reverse complement.
GTAAAGGAAGGAATCCAACGATATTTGATATTTTTTGCGGGACAAGTTGTATTTTTTAATAGCACCATATTGGGGCACATATAATTTATTTATTAACTTTTATTAACTTTTTTGGAGGGGTGATGGAAAAAACCACATACATTTCGCCACTCTTTTTGCGTCTTAGATTTACGCCGTTTACTGTGTGGTATAAAAACATAATAACTTTATTTAGTGGCTCATTACGATTGTGGCAATAACAAATTTTATAGATTTTCTATGTTTAACTACTTTTACACTTTTTTTATCAAAATTATTTGTTTTTGTGTCGCCATGTTTTAAGAGCCATAATTGTTTTATTTTTATGCCGATGCAGCAGTGAGGACTTGTTTTTTGCGGGACGACTTCTAGTTTTTATTGGTACCATTTTGGAGTACATGCGACTTTTTGATCACTTTCTATCAAATTTTTTTGAAGGCAGGATGAACAGAAAGCAGCAATTCTTGCATTGTTTTTTTATTTTATTTTTTACGGCGTTCACCGTGCGGGTTAAATATTGTAATCGCTTCATAGGTGGGGTCGTTACGGACGCGGCGATACAAAAAATGTGTAATGTTTTATATTTTATTTTTTCATATTAATGTATTTTATAAGGGAAAAAGTGGGTTTTTCATTTTTTTTATTTTGGATTTTTATTTATTTATTATTAACTTTATTAAACTTTTTTATAACTTTATTTTTAGTCCCACTAGGGGACTTTACTATGCGATCTTCTGATCGCATTTATAATACACTGCAATACTTCTGTATTGCAGTGTATTATTCCCTGTCAGTGTAAAACTGACAGGCACCTGCTAGGTCATGCCTTAGGCATAGCTTAGCAGGCATCCACTACAGGCAAACCTGGGGGCCTTTGTTAGGCACCCGGCTGCCGTAGAATCCATTGGCACCCTGCAATTGCAATTGCAGGGTGCCGATGGGTTGAGAGAGGGAGCTCCCTCCCTCCAAAACCCCTTGGATGCGGCGCTCGCTATTTAGCGCCCCATGTAAGGGGTTAAATGGATGAGATCGATGTTAAAATCGATCCCACACATTAGTGCAGTTGTCCGGCTGTCTTTAGACCGCCCGACATCCACTTTAGCTGGCACAGGAAACCCGTGCCGGGCTTATGTCCAGGCGGCGCTCTGGCATAAGTACGCTTAACGGCCGCCGTGAAAAGGCATATTGGCTGTAGTTGAGGGGTTAATGTAGATAGTCTGAACTCCTATAAAGCTATTGTGGCAAACAGAAAAATTCTCCACAAGTATGGTATTTGTAATATGATTTCCAATATTTTACTATAAGCTTCTGCGGGCAAAACATGTACCTCAGTAACTGTAAAATATGGTATTGACAGGGTTATACCACTGTGGAAATGTTCTTTCTCTAGAAATAAATATTTTGTTCAGCATCTGTTGCAGTTTTTGATTGTTCTCAAAACAAACTACTATAATTTTGCACCACCGGGGACCAAGAGGAAAGAATTCTTGTAACATAATAATTTGTATTTTTCCTTCTGCAGCTGCTCAAGTTTTCTTTTTAATAGGACAACATTTCGTTCAGCTTTTTACCACTCACCTTAGACTACATGGAGATAAAAATAAATAAACAGAATGTAATTGGCTTTAGATATTGGCTAGGGTTACACAGGTGACATTCAGGTAACCGGATTGGAGAGACACCATTGCCTGAATCGTCATATACAGATGTTGGCTGTATTAGGTTTGTGGAATACATAATACGACACAGAAGAATGATTCCGTTTACAGTGTCTTCATTAGTGGTGTTGCCTTACTTACTTGCTTGCAAGGACATTTATACCATGACGGCAGAACATGCGCCCAGGGCCGGATTAAGGTTAATGGTGCTCCATGGGCAAAAAATGTAGTCGTGGTCCTACATCTTACTACTGGGACCGGGACGACCAACCTGACCCCTTATTGCTGCCATATAAAGTAGCAGTGGTCGCACATGCATGTGGCCCTCTCCACTGAGGTCTGGGGAGGCCCCTAGGACCCCAAGGTGGTGGAAGCCCCAGGGCACTTGTGCCCTCCCTATAATTTAGCTCTGCATGTGGCCTCCATGGAGCACATGGAAAGAGTCACATCCATTTTGCTACTGGTTAGTCAGAACAAGTTCTTAATTGCTTTCTTAGCAAATAAGGGGCATGGGGAATTGGCCAAGAGTCATGGAAAAGGGGAAACAAACACTAGCCCCTTCTCTCCTAGGTAGCATAACCCAAAATCATACTGCACATTTTGATCTTTGCTATGGGGCCCGCTCGCTTGTATGTACACCACAGTCCTTAAATTTAATTCTATCTTCATGCTCATGTACACTACAGTGCTAATGAGTTGACTTTGTCATGTAACACTTAGGCACAGCGTTTTTATTTTTTTGGATAGATTAAAAAAAAAAATATTCAATCAATGTTTTGTTTTTTGTTTTTTACTGCTCACCAATCATCTTTTTATATTGTCTTTGTCACTTTATTGTGTATATTGTTACTTTATTTTTTATCTATCTTGATGCTAATGCACAATAATATGCATATGATAGGGCATGACCAGAGTATGCACAGGTACATATTATCAGAGAACAGCTCTCAAGCCCATACATCAGTTCCATACAACCATTATTTGTTGGCATTTTAGTGCATATTGCGGCCACAACACCTGGACAACCCACAGTTTTGCTGAACTTTATTTATTTTTCACCATGAGGTTTTATGTGTTTTATTAAGCAGAGTCCGGTTCAGTAGCGTTGTGGTGGTCCTGGGTTTTCAGCTTACTCAGACTCCAGACTACCACCCTTTCAAGGCACATTCAGACATGGCATAATTGGTGTTGAATTCCGCTGCAGACAGTCCGCAGTGGAATTCTGCAGCAGCCGTTTTTTTTCATTGGTTTCTATTTTTAGCTAACTTAGTTCAGACGTTGCGGAAAATAACATTGCGGAATTTAGGCTGCAGTGCGGAATTTTCCCAATGCAGCAAGCAGATTATGTTGCAGAAAAGAAGCGCATTTTCACTGCGGATTTCAGGCTTTGCAGAAATCTGTGGCAAGTCCGTTGTAATATCTGCAAAGTCTAAAATTACTTGTCAAATATGAAAATGTTTCTGCAAATTCGCAATGAATCTGCAACATTTTGAGCAAAAAACAATTCACCACGTCTAAACATGCCCTTACCCTGACAATTGCATTCCTAAAACCCCTAAATCCAAAAACTAGCATCACAAAAAATAAAGCTTGATACAGATAAAAACAGATATGTTAAATTATCGAAGCATGTTACTCCGTAGTGAATGCAATTTTATGAAACGTGTGTTTTTAACCCCTTAATACCGAAGGTATTTCAAACCTTAATGACCGAGCAATTTTTTACGTTTTTCCATCGTCGCATTCAAAGATCTATAACTTTTTTATTTTTGCGTCAACATAGCTGTATAAGGACTTTTCTTGGAAAAAAAACAGAAATTTAGCACATTTTTTTTGCATCTTAATTTTACGCCATTTACCGTGTGGTATAAATGACATAACTTTATTCAGCGGGTCGTTACGATTGCGGCAATACCAAATTTATATGGATTTGTTTGTCTTCCTACTTTTACACTAAAAACTATTTTTTTTCGAAATTATTTGCTTTTGTGTCGCCATATTTTAAGAGCCATAACTTTTTTATTTTTTGACCGATGCAGCTTTATTTTTTTTGCGGGACGACTTGTAGCTTTTATTGGTACCATTTTGGAGTAGATGTGACGGTTTGATCACTTTTTATCAAATTCTTTTGAAGGCAGGATTAACATAAAACAGCAATTCTGGCGTTGTTTTTTATTATATTTTTTAAGGCATTCACTGTGCAGGTTAAATAATGTAATCGTTTTATATTTGGGTTCGTTACGGACGTGGCGATACCAAATATGAGTAACTTTTTTTCATAATAAAGTATTTTGTAAGGGGAAAATGTTTTTTGGTTTTTCTTTAACTTGGGACATTTATTTATTTCAAACTTTATTTATTTTTTTTTACTTTATTTTCAGTCCCACTGGGGGACTTTACTGTGCAAACTTTTGATCGCTATTATAATACACTGCAATACTTCTGTATTGCAGTGTATTATTGACGGTCAGTGTAAAACTGAGAGGCACCTGCTAGGTCATGCCTTTGGCATGGTCTAACAGGCAATTACTAAAGGCAGACCTGGGGGCCTTTGTTAGGCCCCCAGGCTGCCAAAGAACCAATAAGCACACCGCGATGCACGCTGGGATGCCAGTAGGATGAGAGAGGCAGCCCCCTCCCTCTAAAATCACTCAGATGCGGCGCTCACTATTGAGAGCCGCATCTGAGGGGTTAAATATGATCGGAGACCACTGCTAGTGGTCTCCGATCATTGCCCTGAAGCCCGAGGCTGTTATTAACAGCCCAGGCTTCAGCAGCACCCCGCACGATGCGGGGAAAGTTCTTCTGAAGTGCCGTCGTGAAAAGGCGGCGCTTCAGAAGAACTACCCTGAACGGCCGACGTAAAAACACTATACGCCGGTCGTTAAGGGGTTAAAGCCATGCTGTGCATTTTGTTGCACTTTTTGATAGCTTTTCCTGCTGACTTAACATTTTCCTGGAACTGTTACCATTTAAAACTGGCAAAGCAATTGTGGCCAGACGGGACTAATACCAAGGTAATGGTGTGGATTTTTGCTACACTAATACCCCCCCACCCCCATGTGCAGATACAGTACCCCTATTTTAAGGGCCTTCATCTTGTTGTGAGAGTTAAAATAAACGTATTGGGTAATTCTTCCCTTCTCTGTTGGTACTTTACTGCACAGATGTAAGAGAAGGCAAGGCCTGATGAAGCTTTTTACTGATCTATATCCATTCCCATGCTGGACCTGAACAAACGCTATGCATGCGAAAGGGTTAGGCCCCATGCACACGACCGTGTTTTTGCGTCCGCAATTCCCCCGCAAATCCACGGGAGAATTGCGGACCCATTCATTTCTATGGGCCCATACACACTATCCGTGTTTTCACGGGTCTCCGCATGTCCGCAAATCCGTGCCGCAGAAACTCAGGACATGTCTTATTACGGGCCGCAAATTCGATGCGGACATGCCAATAGAAGTCAATGGGCCCGTGGAAATTGCGGATACACCTCCGTGTGTCATCCGCAGTTTGCGGATTTGCGGAAATGTTGCTAGGCGACGACCGGGAATGAGTTCTGTCGTCATCCTGTTTTACCTAGGCTTTTTTTTTTTCATCCGCATTTTGCGGATTACATACGGATGAACTGCGGATTACATACGGATGAACTGCGGATGACATTTCACGGAACACGTTCCTGGAATTTGCGGACCAGAAAAACACTACGGTCGTGTGCATGAGGCCTTATTCTCAAGTTGAGACCAATTTTTTTTTTTGTAGCCATTCTAAGCTGAAATTAAATTAAAAAAAATTTGCTGTTAAAATTTTTTAAAAATGAATTCCCTAACTACCTTTTTTCAAACTTGATAACTCTGCTAGTGCTGGTTATCATTTATAAAAAGAGGGCGTGAGCGGCACAATGTCAATCAAGCCGCTCTGTAGTGTGCGCGCTCCCGACGTTGCTAGCTAATGTAGTTCTAGCAGCATCGGGAGAATGTTCGTCTCAACCAGGCATGGTAAGCCTGGTTGAGACGAACACACTGTGAATTGCAATACCACGGCACCATTCACACACATACACACATATGCACATATACATATACACACACACACACACACACACACACACACACACACACACACACACACACACACGTTACATGCAGTACCTTGAGCGGACCCCTGACTTCTCTTCACGACTGGTGGTCGGCCCAGCAACTAATGTGCATGCGCCTATATGCGCGTTCGTGCTAGAAATTACATTCTCTCCTAAGGACGGAGAGGATATCATTGTGCATGCGTGGCCACCGCTAAGGGCAAAGCCACACGTGGCGGAATTGCTCTTGAATTCCGCAGCGGAGCCGTTTCTCCATTGCCTTCCACTTCTTTTTAGTAGGCTTCGTTTAGACGAGGCTGAAAATTCTGCTGCGGTACATAGGCTGCGGTGCGGAATTTGGTGTCCGCAGCATACAATGGATGTTGCGGACCAGTGGCGGACTGGTTGCGGACTCATTGCGGAAGTTCTCCATTGACTTCAATGGAGATTCTAAATTCCGCAATGAAGTCCGCAGCTGTCATGCACATGTTATGTGTGCTGCGGATGCGTCTTGCTTCTTTGACATGACATTTCTTCATTCTGGCTGGACCTATGTATTTCTAGGTCTACAGCCAGACTGAGGAAGTCAATGGGGCTCCCGGAATTACGGGAGCGTTGCTAGGAGACGTCAGTAAATAGTCCATGTCCAGGGTGCTGAAAGAGTTAAGCGATCGGCAGTAACTGTTTCTGCACCCTGGACCGTGACTACCGATCCCAATATACAGCAACCTGTCAAAAAAATAGAAGTTCATACTTACCGAGAACTCCCTGCTTCTGTCTCCAGTCCGGCTTCCCAGGATGACGTTTCAGTCTAAGTGACGGCTGCAGCCAATCACAGGCTGCAGCGGTCACATGGACTGCCGCGTCATCCAGGGAGGTCGGGCTGGATGCCGAAAGATGGACGCGTCACCAAGACAACGGCCGGTAACTATGAAATTCGTTAACTTTCACTAGGGAAAGTGCTGTCCCTTCTCTCTATCCTGCACTGATAGAGAGAAGGGAAGCACTTTTACTGCAGTACGCAGCAGCTAATCCGCATCAATTTACTGCACATTTTGGGCAGATCTGCCACAGAATCTGCAACGCAGATTCTGTGTGGCATTGATGCGGACAGTTGCGGAGGAAAACCGCCACATGTGGGCATGCCCTAAAGGTAAATAGTGATGGCCGGATCCCTAGACAACGAGCTACAAACAAAGAGGGACGGACAGCGAGAAGAAGAAAGAATATCCAGAAAACGGGATAAAGAAAGTTAATTACAAAAATTATTCTCTTCAGAAGGGTGAGCTTAATAGATAGATTTTTGTAGTTGGGAATAACCCTTTAAGTGTTAGGAACCTGCTTATTTTATTACGGTTATATAAAAATATATATAAATTCTGCTCATAGTAGGGGTGGGGTGATAAATAGAGTTATATCCAACCTATCATTTGCCACCCTGAAATGACATATCTATGTCTATCATATTTTGTATGACTATCATTAGAATAGGTATTTAGAGACCTTACTACTAGCTTTATACTTAATCTGAATGAGTCAGATAAGCAGTAAGGCACTGCCATTAAAAAAGTAATTTGTGCAGATTTAATCTTCAAACTATTTGTCTCCACATGAGCGCATAACATTTGCAAATAGCATTTTTGGATTTAAATTCTCAACAAATATTATATGTGGGTAATAGAAATCAAATATGGAAAATCTATATGCAGCATTAGGGTATGTTCACATGTCTTAACAAATTACGTCTGAAATTACGGAGCTGTTTTCAGGCGAAGCAATTACAGCAATTATCTATCTATCTATCTATCTATCTATCTATCTATCTATCTATCTATCTATCTATCTATCTATCTATCTATCTATCTATCTATCTATCTATCTATCTACAGTATATTAATACATTTGAATTTATTTGGTTAGTTCTGGTAATTTCTTTGAGCAACTTTGTACATTCATTACTTTACTTATCTTGCACTGATCTTGACGTTCATGACCTGCCTAGGTAGAGTCGTGTGTTAACCTTAAACCATACTATCCCCCACCCCCATTTAGTAACGACACATGACACCGAGGTTGGATGTGAAATGGCCACAGCAGCCGTTTATTAATTTCACAGTTTTATAAAAACAATTTAAATCCGAAACATTCGGATAACTAGTTAGGAATCCACCAGAGAATTCCTCCTAATAATTCACATGACCCAACATGGGTCAGAATCATAAATAACAATTAAACGTTAACATTAACCCGAGCAGAGGAAGTCCTTGAAGCCCCTTCAGATGTTCCTTTCAAGAACACACCGAATTAGCCATCTGCAAACCACTAATTACCTCCAGCCGTAAACCAGCTCGGAAGCACCGTTCACCTCTGCAGATGGCTCCAACCACTAGAAGTCCACTTCAAGGGGATAACACCCGTTGAAGCCCTCAAGTGATATACCGACCACTAGAAGTCCACTTCAAAGGGATAACACCCGATGAAGCCTTCAAGTGACATACCTTCTACCAGAAGACCACTTCAAAGGGATAACACCCGATGAAGTCTTCAACCATGTACCTTTTTTGGGGGACGCATACCCCCGATGCGACCCCCCCACCATTTTGTACTGACTGGCCTCAAGGACTCCCCCCGCCAGCTGCCATGACAACAGAACCTACTCCGGAAAAAAGAAAAACATGTTAAATAAACACACAAAATAAAACACAACGCTCATATACGGACGTACAGAAGACCTAAGGAGTAACAAAACAAGGGTGGGAGGGTGGGAGCTTTGCTTCTTGTGTATTACTCCTCCCGCTGCTTCCGGCTCAATGCCGAGAAACAGCGGGAAGCGCAGTAACGGCCCCCCCGTCCCCCCTAGCTCCTCCCCGTCCCTCCTTCAGCTCCTTCACCTTTCCCTCACCTCTTAACATTAACCCTTTCCCTACCAGGACGGTCATGTCGGCTTCCCTCAAGCCTGCAGCTGCGTCCAGCCTCTTCTGTATGTCTCCTGTTCAGGGGCAGACTAAGGGCATGGCCCCACGTGGCGTATTTCTTCCGCAGCTGTCCGCATCAATGCTTCACAGAATCTGCGTTGCAGATTCTGCGGCGGATCTGCCCAAAATGTGCAGTAAATTGATGCGGACTAGCTGCTGCGTACTGCGGTAAAAGTGCTTCCCTTCTCTCTATCAGTGCAGGATAGAGAGAAGGGACAGCACTTTCCCTAGTGAAAGTAAAAGAATTTCATACTTACCGGCCGTTGTCTTGGTGACGCGTCCCTCTTTCGGCATCCAGCCCGACCCCCCTGGATGACGCGGCAGTCCATGTGACCGCTGCAGCCTGTGATTGGCTGCAGCCGTCACTTAGACTGAAACGTCATCCTGGGAAGCCGGACTTGAGACAGAAGCAGGGAGTTCTTGGTAAGTATGAACTTCTATTTTTTTGACAGGTTGCTGTATATTGGGATCGGTAGTCACTGTCCAGGGTGCAGAAACAGTTACTGCCGATCGCTTAACTCTTTCAGCACCCTGGACAGTGACTATTTACTGACGTCTCCTAGCAACGCTCCCGTAATTACGGGAGCCCCATTGACTTCCTCAGTCTGGCTGTAGACCTAGAAATGCATAGGTCCAGCCAGAATGAAGAAATGTCATGTCAAAAAAGCAAGACGCATCCGCAGCACACATAACATGTGCATGACATCTGCGGACTTCATTGTGGAATTTAGAATCTCCATTGAAGTCAATGGAGAACTTCCACAATGAGTCCGCAACCAGTCCGCCACTGGTCCGCAACATCCATTGTATGCTGCGGACACCAAATTCCGCACCGCAGCCTATGCTCCGCAGCGGAATTTTCAGCCACGTCTAAACGAAGCCTACTAAAAAGAAGTGGAAGGCAATGGAGAAACGGCTCCGCTGCGGATTAACACTGCGGAGTGTCCGCAGCGGAATTCAAGAGCAATTCCGCCACGTGGGGCTTTGCCCTAAGGGATTATCCACACGTAATGGGAATTGGTGTAGAACATTTCTGCAGCATTTCCGTTGAAAGTAGTATACTCTTCCCTGCCGCAAAAACGCACCATTTCCTGCGTTTTTTAACTGCAGAAAATGGTGCAGATTTTGCTGCGTTTTTCACAATGCTTGGAGATGGTGATATCTCCTCTGAAAAACGCAGCAATTCAGTCCATTTTCCGCAGTAGGAATTGACATGCTGCGGTACATAAAATACACTGCAGGTGAATATCTGCTCGGAATATCTATGCAGTGTGTGGATGAGATTTGTTAAATCTCATCCACTTTGCTGCTACTGTATTCTGCCGCAAATATTTTGTCCGCAATTCCGGACAGAGAATAAGCAGCAATTCCGCTACGTTTGGACAAAGCCCTAAGAGTGATCTGCGCTCCCAGTCAACAAATGTGATAGGTGCTTTACGACCTGCCACAGTCATGATAGATTGAAACTGGGTTAACATATTGCATTTCAGGAGTTCAGTATTTTACTCCCCTAATGCGTGAATGGTCAGTCCACCTCTGATTTTACTGTATATTGTTCCCAGCATCCAGATGTTATGGTCACTTCAATAATGGAAATATATTGAGATAGCCTGAGGAAGCCATGCACCCCTCCCAATCATGCTATCACCACCATCATATGTGATTATTGGTATGATGTTCTGATTGTGGAGTGCTGTATTTGCTTTACTCCAGACACAATGGGTCCTATATTGTCCAAAGAGTCCTACCCATGAAACCAGCCTTAGGGTTAAAGTAAGACTTAAGTGGTATCCTCATACATTAATCACTATGCCACAATGATCATATAAAGCTTAGGTTAAATTCACACGTTGTTTTATTTATTTAATTTTTTTTTAAATTTTGTTCTTCTAGATACAATGGAGAAAGGTTCATTTGTCACTGGCATCTGACAGTGAAAGGGTACAAGCTCACACTTTCACACATTTAATAATTCTGGCATTCTCATTGAGAAGTATGGTGTTTATATAACTCGGAAAAATGTTTAAATCATACTTTAACACCTAAATAAGTGTTGGTAAAATATATTTGGGAAACATTTCTTTCATAAAATGATACTTAAAGTGTAGCTAAACGTTTGACAAACTTCTGACATGCCATAGTGACATGTCAGAAGTTTGGATTGGTGGGAGTCCGAGCACGGAGACCCCCACCAGTCGCTAGAATGAAGCAGTTGAAGAGTTCGTGTGAGCGCTCAGCTGCTTCGTGTCTGTTCGGCTTTTTCCGGAAATAAATGTATAGTGTACAGACTCAATAGAAAGTCTATGAGCCCGTACTCCGATACATCGGCTTTCCGGAAAAAGCGGAACAGACACGAAGCGGCTGAGCGCTCACACGAGCGCTTCAGCTGCTTCGTTCTAGCGATTGGTGGGGGTCTCAGTGCTCGGACCCCCACCAATCCAAACTTCTGACATGTCACTATGACATATCAGAAGTAGGGATGCACGATGCATCGAAACTTCGATACTCTTTCGATACTGTGCATTAGAGATGAGCGAACTTATCAAAAGTTCGGTTCGGCTAGTTCGCCGAATTTCCCCAAAAAGTTCGATTCGTACCGAACTAGTTCGGACCGAACCTGTAATTTCCGTGCACCGAGCATGCTACTGTCCAGGGTGCTGATAGAGTTAATGGGCTGCACTAACTCTTTCAGCAACCTTGACAGTACATGCTCGGCGCGCAGAAAATACAATTTTAATGTAATAAAAAAATAATAATAATACGTTCATACTTACATTCCTCCTGTCCGGCCTCCAGCGATGACGTTTCATGCATGTCGCCGCTGCAGCCAATCACAGGCTGTAGTGGCGGTCACGCACGTCAGGATGACGTCAGAAGGCCGGCCTCCAGGGATGACGCTTCATTCCACGTGACCGCCTCTGCAGCCAATCACAGGTTATTGTGAATGGGAGCAGTAAGAAGAAAAGTGACGGGACCGTTCAAATCTTCGTGGGAACGTCTTAGGTGAGTTTATTTATGTATGTATGTTGTCATGTATGTATGTTGTCATGTATGTTTGCATGTATGTATATATGTGCATGTATGTTTGCATGTATGTTGGCATGTATGTATATATGTGCATGTTTGTATGTGTATTTGCATGTATATATTTGCATGTATGTATGTATGTTGGCATGTATGTATGTTGGCATGTATGTATGTATATATGTGCATGTATGTATGTTTGCATGTTTTTATTTTTGCATGTATGTTTGCATGTATGTTTATATATAGGTGCATGCATGTAATTATGTTTGCATGTATTTATGTTTGCATGTATATTTGTGCATGCTTGTATATATGTATGTATGTATCTTTGCATGTTTGTATGTATGCATGTTTTCATGTGTGTGTGTATGCATGTATGTATGATAGTTTGCATGTATGTATGTATATATGTGTGTATGTTTGCATGTATGTATATATGTGCATGCTTGTATGTATATATGTATGTATGTATGTTTGTATATATGTATGCATGTTTGTATATATGTATGTCTGTATGTTTGCATGTATGTTTGTTTGCATATATGTCTGTATGGCCATGTATGATACTGTCTGCTGGCGCCCTGTATCTAAGTCAACTTCGCGGCAGGCTTCTATACCTGGTATAACAGTCAGTATCACACATTAAACTGAATCTAAGCCTACGACATGTTTTATTTCATTTTTTTAAAATTTATTTTTTTACAGGTTTGGTGTTTGGACTACGTCGGTTTCGAGGACTACTTAGATGACGTTTTTTTTCTACAATAAAATGGTTAATGAGGGTTGTGTTGGGGGTGCTTTATTTCAATAAAATATTTTATCTATATCTTTGTCTTTTCTTTTCAAATTTTATTACTACCACTTTAGTAATGGCCGCTGTCTGAGTGACAACATCCATTACTAAGGTGAGGCTTAGTGTTAGCCGGTGCAGAGGCTAACACTAACCACCATTATTACCCCGGTACCCACCACCACCAGGGGTGCCGGGAAGAGCCAGGTACGACTCAGTACCCAACCATGCTGTGATGGTCGGGCTCTGGGGCGGCCGCAGGCTGGTATTATGAGGCTGGGAAGGGCCAAAAACAGTGGACCTTCCCACCCTTGTAATGCTAGGCTGCTGCTGCTGTGTTGTATCTGGCTGGTTATAAAAGTGGGGGGGACCCCACGTCATTTTTTTAAATTATTTATTTATTAATTTTTAATTTTTTTAAAAAAAGACATGGGGTTCCACCCAATTAATCATAACCAGCCACATACAACACAGTGTTATTAGCCTGGCATTGGACAAAACCAGTGGCCCTTCCCACCCATGTAATGCCAGACTGCTGCGGCCTTGTATATGGCTGGTTATTAAAAATGTGGGGGACCCGTCTATTGTTAAATTTGTTAAATTTAAAAAAAAAACGTAGTGGGGGTCCCCCCCATTTTTATAAGCAGCCCGATACAACACAGCAGCAGCAGCCTAGCATTACAAGGGTGGGAAGGTCCACTGTTTTTGGCCCTTCCCAGCCTCATAATACCAGCCTACGGCCGCCCCAGTACCTGACCATCACAACAGATGGTCGGGTACTGGATTGTACCAAGCTCTTCTCGGCACCCCTGGTGGTGGTTGGTAATAATGGGTGGTTAGTGCTAGCCTCTGCACCGGCTAACACTAAGTACCGCCTTAATAATGGACGCTGTCAATCAGCCAACTGCCATTATCTAGGCACTAATAAAGTTAAAAAAAAAAACACAAAGACAATTCTTTTTTATTGAAATAAGAAATCCCCAACAAAACCCTCGTTAACCATTTTATTAAAATTTGAAAAAACGTAGATCTACGCAGTAGTCCAACGAATCGAGGATGTAGTCCAATCGGTACATCAAAATCTGCCACAACATAAAAAAACAGTTATCAATGTGACCAATAACAATACTTCTACTCACCTACACACATATATACACGCACACACAAACAAACAACCATACACAAACACACACATATATACACAAACACAACAAGATATACACGCACACACACACACACACACACACACACACACACACACACATAAACAGACAAACACACACATATACACAAACTCACACATATACAAACAAAAACACACATATCCAAACACACACATATAAACGAACACACACATATACACACAAACACACACACATATACACAAACACATATACACAGTTATACACAAACACAACAAGATATACACAAACACACACACACAAAGAGACAAACACACACATATATACACACACACACATATACACGAACTAACACATATACACAAACACATATACAAACAAAAACACACATACCCAAACACACACATATACACAAACACACACATATACACAAACACACACATATACACAAACACACACATATACTCAAACACACACATATACACAAACACATGTACACAAACAGACCCATATATACACAAACACACACATATACACACAAACACACACACAAACATATACACAAACACATATACACAAACACACCCATATATACACAAACACACACACATAAACACACAAACACACACCCATATACAAAAACACACACACACAAACATCTACACACACACACACACACACACACACACAGTTCACAGCAGCACAGAGTATTTCAGGAGATGAGCGTGCAGATCTTGTGCGGGGTGGTGACTTGCCAATCATGTGAAGGTGTTATTGAGGACAGGAGTGGAGGAGAGGTAACAGACTGAGCTACGTAATGGTAAGAGCAGTGTTCACAGCAGCACAGAGTATTTCAGGAGAGGAGCTTGCAGATTTTGTGCTGCTGTGAACTCTGCTCTTACCATTACGTAGCTCAGTTGTAGCTCTCCTCCACTCCTGTCCTCAATAACACCTTCACATGATTGGCAAGTCACCACCCCGCACAAGATCCGCACGCTCATCTCCTGAAATACTCTGTGCTGCTGTGAACTCTGCTCTTACCATTATGTGGTGACTTGCCAATCATGTGAAGGTGTTATTGAGGACAGGAGTGGAGGAGAGGTACAACTGAGCTATGTAATGGTAAGAGCAGAGTTCACAGCAGCACTGAATCTGCATGCTCATCTCCTGAAATACTCTGTGCTGCTGTGAACTCTGCTCTTACCATTACGTAGCTCAGTCTGTTACCTCTCCTCCACTCCTGTCCTCAATAACACCTTCACATGATTGGCAAGTCACCACCCCACAAAAGATCCGCACGCTCATCTCCTGAAATACTCTGTGCTGCTGTGAACTCTGCTCTTATCATTACATGGTGACTTGCCAATCATGTGAAGGTGTTATTGAGGACAGGAGTGGAGGAGAGGTACAACTGAGCTACGTAATGATAAGAGCAGAGTTCACAGCAGCACTGAATCTGCACGCTCATCTCATGAAATACTCTGTGCTGCCTTAAACTCTATGGACAGGTCAGGATCCTGTTTCTTTTAAATGCTGCACTGTAGCGCAGCCTTATATAGTGGATCGAGCGGGTTCCCCAGCAGCATTTAAAAGAAACTGGATCCTGACATGTCCACAGAGTTTAAACAGCACAGAGTATTTAAGGAGATGAGCACGGCCGGCCACGGGCAGCCGGTCGTTTTTCCGAGCCGTGTTCGCATTATAAAATATATTACACGTAATGACGGGTGGCTACATGTGTGCACCCGTCATTACGGCAGCGTTGCTAGGCGACGTCAGTAAATAGTCACTGTCCAGGGTGCTGAAAGAGTTAACTGATCGGCAGTTACTGTTTCAGCACCCTGGACAGTGACTACCGATCACAATATAGAGTAACCTGTAAAAAAAAAAGACGTTCATACTTACCGAGAACTTTCTGCTTCCTCCAGTCCGGTCTCCTGGCCGTTGCCTTGGTGACGCGTCCCTCTCGACATCCGGCCCAACCTTCCTGGATGACGATACAGCCCATGTGACCGCTGCAGCCAATCACAGGCTGCAGAGGCCTCTGCAGCCAATCACAGGCTGCAGAGGCCTCTGCAGCCAATCACAGGCTGCCGCGTCAGAAAAGAAGGTCGGACTGGAGGAAGAAGAGGGACTCGTCACCAAGACAACGGCCGGGTACGTATGAAATGCTTTTTATTTTATTTTTAATCAGCAGCCTCTTTTCTCTATCAGTGATTGATAGAGATAAGTGGCTGCCGATTTGTATAATATTTTTGACCGGGTTCGGTCAAAACGGGTTCGGCCGAACCCGGTGAAGTTCGGATTCGCTGCGAACCGAACTTTTCCGGATGTTCGGATCGAAACCGGGTTCGGTTGTCCCGGTTCGCTCATCTCTACTGTGCATCCTCAAACGGTTCGATACCGTTGTTTCATGTATTTCGATGCTAAGTATAGTAATACATGAATGTATGAGAGCGGAGCTGCAGCTGTGTAATACAGCCATTGCCCCGCTCCTGAGTCCTGACAAGTGTGCACCGTCAGGATGATGCGATGCGGTCAGCGCTGCACTAATGAGCGGCGGCACTGAAAACCAAACATAGCGGGCGCACTACAAAACACCTCCATGTTCTGTCCTCAGTGCCTGAAGCGCCACTCATTAGTGCACTGCTGGCCGCATCTCCTCAAGCTGACCACGCGCGCACTTAATGTCAGGAGCGGGGCAATGGCTGAATTACACAGCCGCTGCCCCACTCTGTAACAACGGAGATCAGAGAAACCTCATCTCCGCCACTATTCCCCTGAATGCTGCGATCATAGCTGACTGCAGCATTCAGGAGAAAATTAGAAGGGGGGATGCCCCTGGATCGCGTCACAGGGAATTCCTGTGACGCGATTGAGGGCCATACCATATATGGCCAGACAGCCCAGGGTCTATTGAAGGACCCCAGGGCTGTCTTACCATATCTCCTGTTAGGGCTCTCCTGTTAGGGCATACTTAGGTATGTCCTAACAACTGCCTGTGTACTATCAGTACACACGCTAATGTACTGGCATATATCTGATTATGCCAGTACATTAAAGTTTAAAAATAAAGTAAAAACATAAAGTAATATTACATTTTTAAAAATACACATACACTTTTTTTTACAATAAATATTTAAAATAAATCTCAATACATAAAACATACACATTTTCAGTATTGGTGCGGCCGTAATAACCTGCACAAAATTTTTTTGTGTCATTTATGATGTGTACGCTGTAAAAAAATAAAAAAATAAAAAATTCACTAATTAGTGTAAGGCACAAGGTGTGATGATGAATTCAACCTCCATGTGCCTCAAATTAATACTAATTAACCCCATCATGTACCTTACACATTAACCCATTATGACTGAGGAACATTATGGGGTTAATTACTATTAATGTGAGGCACATGGAGGTTAAATTCATCATCACACCACGCGCCTCCCATCAGAAAATGGAAGAATTTTTTTTTTTTTATCACTGTTGGCAAAGTATCGTTTTGGTATCGAAATCGCAATACTATACAAAGTATCGGTATCGAAGTCCAAATTCTGGTATCGTGACATCCCTAGTCAGAAGTTTGTCAAAAGTTTATATACACTTTAAATGCCAGTTCTGTTTATCATATTTAGCAAGTGTGTGTGTACGGCTTTAAAATATTCTTCATTTTACTGGATCAAGAAAGATAATGTAGTCAGAAAATCTAAACTTGGAAAAAAGAATTTGGCAAAAATAACTTTCTCTGTTTTATTTGGCCCCACCTGCTGGCTGGCGTTGCAGATTACTAACCTTTAGTGGATTTGCCAAAAGTCATTAACAGCCCCTGAAAGCAGTTTCTCACTGTGAAGTGAAAGCATTTTTTCCTCTGCATTTTGTACACTGGCCATATGTTCTAATTGTATGAATAGCAATGGGTTAACCCCTTGCCTTTGAAGAAAGTGCCTCAATTTTCAAATCTGACATGTGTCACTTTATGTAGTTATAACTTTGGAATGCTTTTACTTATCCAAGTGATTCTGAGATTGTTTTCTCATGACTAGATATGAGCGAATTTCAGTCGAATCAACCATCAGATTTGATTTGGTTAGAATAAATTAATCATAAATCGAAAGTGCCCATTATGAACACAGACTGATGTATGACAGCTCTGTATAAATGCTTGATACAGAACAATATGGCAATTTTTGGTTGCACTATTGGATATATGCAAAACAATCAGTGACGTCTATATCAGCAGGCAGCCTCACACTATCAGCACCAGGACTTAAATGAAAATGTATTTATTTGAAAGAAACAGTTCCTTTCACACAGACTGAAGTATAACAGCACTGTACAAATGCTTGCCACAGCACAATACGCCAATTTTTACTGCTACTATTATATATATGAAAAGCAATGAGTGAAGTCATGTCCATAAAGTCTGCTTAAAAAGGCAGCAGCATGCTATCAGCACCAGGGTTAATAAGATTAAAGAAGATTTGTAAATTATGAGATTGGTGATTCAGAAAAATATATGAGAATTGTATAGCTGCAGCAGCACTCACTTACAGCAATGACTGCCTGTGCCTGCCTAACTAACATACTGACACTGACTTACTCTAATCTCTGTTCTCTCCTCCTCACTATTAAACACACTCAATGACAGTAATCCAGGAGCTGGCTCTCAAATTTTAGCCTAGGGGCAGACATACTGCACAGGCCCATAAGTAGTGGCCCATCCTTTACCTCTTTACCTCCACCTGCCGCATAAAGGTGGCAGAGGTAACTGGGCTTTAAATACAGCCGTCATGAAAAGATAGTGGCTGGTGTGGATGTTTTCATGCTGAGATCGCACATTTTTTAATTTCTTTTTTTTAAAGCTCATATTAGGCGCAAGCTAATTTTTTTAAAGCTCAATTTAAGAGACTGCAAGCAAGGTTTTGCTGAGTGGGGATAGTGGTCATAGTTTAATAAAGGGACATAGGAAAATAAGGTTTCGCTAAATTTTCTTTGTGCATTGTTGTGTATTCTGAACTACAAAAGTTTTTTAATTTGTCTTGCTATACTGTTTATCCTCATTTAAAAATGAGCTCCATGGACAATGCTACCAGGTGTGCATCTTGTATAATGTATGCATGCCATAAACAGCTGTTTGAGGATGAATATCTCTGCACTAGATGCACTCATGTTGTGTATTTGGAAGCCCACGTTCTGGATCTAAATATGCAGTTTGCAACACTTAGGAGCATTGCAAACCTGGAAAGGAGTTTATAGCTCACTGGGCAAACACCTCCTGGGGTCATCGAGATGGAGGTGGGTGGAGGGGGCAAGCTCAG
Source organism: Rhinoderma darwinii (assembly GCF_050947455.1). Classification (NCBI taxonomy): domain Eukaryota; kingdom Metazoa; phylum Chordata; class Amphibia; order Anura; family Rhinodermatidae; genus Rhinoderma; species Rhinoderma darwinii. The sequence goes on along the minus strand of NC_134687.1, from coordinate 544,366,016 downwards.
GATCCTGAAATTAGTAGCTGGGTAACACTTAGAAGAAGGGGTAGGGGAAAAAGTGCCCGGGAGGCTAGTCCTGAACCGGTAATACCTAGTAAATATGCCTCTTTGGCTGATATTAGGGATGCAAGTCCAGAGCCAGCATCACTGCAGCAGAACGTCGCTCCTAGCAACCAGAACAAGGACTGCTGTAGGAAGAATGGAAGTAGGAGTGCAGCAAAGGTCAGACAGATGCTAGTGGTAGGGGATTCTATTATTAGGCAGACAGATAGGGTCATCTGTCGCTGCGACCGTGAATGCTAAACAGTGTGTTGTTGGGTTCTCGGGTTTGGCATATTGTGGATCGAATAGACAGATTGCTGTGTGGGGCTAGGGAAGACCTGGCAGTCATGGTACACATCGTTACCAATGACAAAGTCAGTGGGAGTTGGAAGGTCCTTAAAAAGAATTTTAGGGAACTAGGAGAGAAGTTAAGTCCAGAACCTCCAGGGTAGTGTTTTCAGAAATAATACCAGTGCCACGAGCGTCGCTAGAAAGACAGTGAGAGATTAGGGAGTTAAATAAGTGGCTTAGAAATTGGTGCAGGAAGGAAGGGTATGGGTTCATGGAGATCTGGGATGACTTCTGTCGGCTACAGGCTCTATGGTCGGGACGGGCTGTATCTAAATGGGGAGGGTGCAGCAGTGCTGGGGGAAAGAATGGTTAGACGTCTGGAGCAGCTTTTAAAGGGAATGTGTTGCTAGCAAAAAATGAATTTTTTTCTTAGTTAAACAATTAGTGTGTATGTGATTAAACATTGTTCTAATTTTTTTTATTTTTTTCACGAGTCAGGAAATATTATAAATTAGATTCTAATTTATAATATTTCACAGCACTGGTCACTATATGGAGCAATTCCCAAAATTGCAGCATTGCATGTGGTAAAGCAACCACATTGCTTTATGCTGCAAAATTGGGAAAAAATCCCTCGCTCTAGTGAGCTCTCAGAATCCCCCCCTCATTTATCCTGGCTAGTGCCGGGAGAAACGAGGGGATTGAACGGTCAAACCTCCTACACTGTGTGTCGCCATTTTTTGAGCTAACACACAGTGTAGAAGGTTTACATACAGTAGTAAACACACAGTAAAACACGTACATACACAGAAATAACTTACCTGCTCCTGTCGCCGCCGCTCCCTCCGGTCCGTCCGCTCCGTCTGCTGCCGCTGCTCCAAGTGCACAAGTCCGGAAGCTGCGACCGGAAGTAGTAATCTTACTGTCCGGCCGCGACTTCCGGTCTACAGGAAAATGGCGCCGGACGGCGCTCAGTTCAACTTGGACTGTGTGGGAGCGGCGCATGCGCCGTTCCCACACAGACGGCGTACACCATAGTGGATGGAACGGGCCCCGTTCGCATTCACTATGGGACTGTAGCTGCCGTATTCCATGTCTGTATGTGTCGTTAATCGACACATACAGAAATGGAAAAAAAAATGGCAGCCCCCACAGGGAAGAAAAAGTAAAAAAATAAAAAAAAGTAACACACAAACACACAAATAAATATAAAAGTTTTTAATAAAACACTAACATCAAACTGATATAAAAAATTTTTTTGGGGTGACACTGTTCCTTTAAACTAGGATCTGGGGGAGGGAGGGTGGGGATACTCAAGAAGGGTTAAATAGAGTACATAGGGAGTGGGATACAGCAGGGGTTAATGGGAATTTAGTGGGGGCTGGGGTTAGCAAGCCGAGTAGGGAGGTGACTAGGAATAAATATAGATCTAAGAAAAATAAAGGCGTCGGTAAAATCAAATGTATGCTGGCGAATGCAAGAAGTCTAGTAAAATGGACGAGTTGGTAATTCTAATGACCGACATAGATTATGATTAGAGATGAGCGAATCGGGACAACCGAACCCGGTTTCGGTCCGAACTTCCGGAAAAGTTCGGTTCGCAGCGAATCCGGCTACATTTTGGCGCCTGCCACATGTTACATCTAAAATGGAGGATTTCACAAGATCACCTGACATCAGGCTACCCCATAATGCCTTGAAAACGGCTCTCCCAGCCAATCGGGAGGCAGCATAGGGGCGGGCTCAAACCTGCAATAAAAGTCTATGCACGGAGCTCAGCGGCCATTTTACAGACAGGAGCTGTAGGGATAGCATCTCTGTGCAGTAAGGGAAAGCTTTAGGAATTTAAAAGGCAGGAATCCAGCAATCGAAGGGGCTCATCCACTACTCACTACTCAGCCAGTGTGTGAATACGCTTTTATAAGGGGCTAATCCCAGTTGCATCCAACTTGCAATACAGGCAGGCTTTGTAGTACTACAACGCCCAGCATTCCCTGAGTCAGTGCACAGTGGCTGATAGAAATTCTCATTCATTGCCATTTGGCAAGCCAGTGTCAGTGTGAATACGCTTTTAGAAGGGGCTCATCCCCGGCCGTTAACATAACAAACAAATAACAATCCAACTTGCAATACAGGCAGCCTTTGTAGTAGTAGTAGTAGTAGCAGTGCCGCATCTGCCATGAGGCCAGGTGAGCCGACGGCCTCAGGCGGCACCACCTACCCAAACGGGGGGGGGGCGGCATTTTCAGCCCGGGACGGACTGGACCGGGGAGAGACGTGCCGAACGTCTGTAATACTCCTCCTCCTCTCTGACGCTGCACACAGCACATGCAGGCAGAGAGGAGCAAGTCTGCAGGAGCAGCGACGAGCAGCAGAGGTAAGTTCCTGCCTTGCTGGGACCGGGACCCGTGACGTGAGTATACTGCAAGGGGGGGTCTGGGCATTTTACCGACAGCAGAGGGCTCTATGGGGCTGGAATAATCCACCCCATAGAGCCCTCACATCACTATAATGCAACGATTAGCGTGGGTGGGGGAGGGTCTGACTGTCTGACTTACTGCAGAGAGCTCTATAGGGAGGGATTCTGCCCCCCCCCCTTTAGAGCAGTCAGTCAGATGCTCAGACCCCCCTAACCTTTCAGTATAGTAACTAGTCAGGGCTCTATGGTGGGGGGATAATTCCCCCCTATAGAGCCCTCTGCTGTCAGTAAAACGCCCCCCCCCCCCTTGCAGTATACTCCTGGCTTTGTAGCTTTCCTGTGCTTAATTAGCGTGGGAAAGCTACAAATAGGGCTGTGACTGGTGAGTCTCACAGTCAGTGGCGGATTAAGTAGACCATGGGCCCTGGGCTGTTACCCAAACTTGGGCCCCCCTTCCTCACCGCCGCCCTGCCGCGCCGTAACTATTTTTGACACTACTTTTTTGGGCAAGCATTAACAGTGTTACGATTTCCCTTGTCACAGGGCTGTGTCCCTACATACTGAGAGTATCACACTGTGCAGGGACACAACCTCCTGACAAGGGGAATTGTCTATCAGTCCTGGACTGCAGAAAGACTTTTTGTGAAATACAAGGATTCCTATAATAAACATGTCAGGAGAGGTGACAGATTCTCTATAAATCTAGTGACTCACAGGTGACGACGTCTCAGATTCTAGTAGTTTTTTTCCTCTTTTCTTCTCCATCCGGTCCAGCGCTCATGACGACTTCTCCCGGCCATGACTCATTTCTGCAGAATTTGCCACTCAGACGTCTCCTCACTTTTCCAACATTTCCACACCTATAAACGAAAATAAAGTTATCATGGTGCCACATACTGTGCCCCTAAATATAATAGCACCAAACACTGCGTGCCTGAATATAATAATACCACACTGTAAAACACCACATACACACAGCCCCCTGTACATAGTGCCACACACAGCCCCTGTAGATATTACACACCCCCATAGATATCGCCATACACAGCCCCCTCTATATATCACACATCCTCCCCGTAGAGAGCGTTACACACAGCCCCATATAGATCGTGCCATACAGCCCCCTGTAGAGAGCGCCACACAGCCCTCCCCCTCTTGTAAATAGCACCAAAAAGCCCCCCCTATAAAGAGCGCCACACACATACCACTGTGGATAGCACTACACAGCCCCCCCTTGTATATAGTGCCACACAGCGCTCCCCCTTGTATATAGTGCCACACAGCGCTCCCCTTGTATATAGTGGCACACAGCGCTCCCCCTTGTATATAGTGGCACACAGCGCTCCCCCTTGTATATAGTACCACACAGCGCTCCCCCTTGTATATAGTGTCACACAGCGCTCCCCCTTGTATATAGTGCCACACAGCGCTCCCTCTTGTATATAGTGGCACACAGCGCTCCCCCTTGTATATAGTGGCACACAGCGCTCCCCCTTGTATATAGTGGCACACAGCGCTCCCGCTTGTATATAGTGCCACAAGGTTATGTACACATTTAAAAACTTTATATCATAATTTTATATATATATATATATATATATATATTACCCAATTACCCTAATATAGACATGTAATATATTACAATTTACGGTAAACAATGACGATTACAAATAAAAGGTCTATTTTAGGGTAAAACTATGTTATTACCCAAAAAAATAGCTGAAACGTAAAAAAGCTTATTTGTTTACTTTTATTTTCAAACTTTATGAATAAAAATTGTAAAATAGCAAAAAAGGTGTGTATAAAAACTCTAAAAAACGAAACCTGCATTGTCTACGGAAAAAATTTCGCAAAAATCACGTCGTTTTTATTTATTTTTTATAAAAATGTGTGTTTGGTACAACTTTGTAATTACGTTTTATTAAAAAATATTTTTACTTTTTGAGATACAGCTGCTTTGTATCCTGTATCCGTCAGGTCAGCAGGACTGACTGGATCAGTGACACGCAGGATCCACCTCAAATCTATCACATCTAAGATTATAATTTAGCGCAGGGCCCGTTTCACTGATCCCGTCAGTCCTGCTGACCTGACGGATACAGGATACAAAGCAGCTGTATCTCAAAAAGCGAAAATATTTTTTAATAAAACGTAACTACAAAGTTGCACCAAACACACATTTTTATAAAAAATAAATAAAAACGACGTGATTTTTGCGACGTTTTTTTCCGTAGACAATTCAGGTTTCTTTTTTTTTATCGTTTTTATACACACCTTTTTTGCTATTTTAGAATTTTTATTCATAAAGTTTGAAAATAATAGTAAAAAAATAAGCTTTTTTACGTTTCAGCTATTTTTTTTGGTAATAACATAGTTTTACCCTAAAATAGACCTTTTATTTGTAATCGTCATTGTTTACCGTAAATGTTAATATATTACATGTCTATATTAGGGTAATTGGGTCAGCGCTAGCGTTACAACAATGATTGGCGGGGGGGGGGACGACGGTTTTTATTGGGGTGGGTATTTTATGTGTATTTATTATTTCATTTTTTTTTGCACTTTACTTTCCTATTTTTTTATTACTGTGGTCTGTTCCTCAAAGGTCAAAAAGGACCTTTGGGGAACTTTATATATATTTTTTCTTTCTTTTACACCATGTTTTTCCACTGTAACTGGAGCTGCACAGCAGCCCCAGTTACAGGGGAAATCAGCCCTCTCATAGTGACGATTGTCACTAATAGGGCTGTGCTGGGTCTAGTTAGACCCAGCAGCAGCCTGCCACTAACGGCACCCGGCGATCATGTGACCAGTCACATGATCACCGGGAGGAATAGAGACAGCGCCGCTGATGCTGTCTCTATTCCTATACACAGCGTTCATTGAACGCGGTGTAAGAAGACATCGGAGAAGACAGAAGCAGCGAAAGCTGCTTCTGTCTTCTCCTCAGGGTCCCCGGCAGTCACTGACAGCCGGAGACCCGACATTCAGCTGCCCGATCGCGCGGGCAGCAAGTTAAAACCCGAGCCGTAGAAAGTCTATGGCTCGGGTTTTAAGGACCCGTCCCTGACCGCTGGCCGTAAAAATACAGCCAGCGGTCGGGAACCAGTTGGGCAGGAGGATAAGCCTGCTGTACTGACCTCAGCGCCGGTGACCGACCGCCCGGCTCTTGTCTTGCAGATTCGGAGTAACACAACAGCCGTCCGTCGCTGTTATGTTACTCAATGGCGGCGGCCCGCACTTGTCAGGGAGGCGTGTCCTACCCCTTTCCCGGCCAATTCCCTGCTCCTCCCCTCCTCATCTTTGTTAGTTAGCAGCGCTAGCGTGCTGAATAGGTACCTTTGCAAGATGATGTGCGCTTCGGGCTGCCATGGGCCCCCTGGGAGCCTCGGGCCCCGGGCGGCCGCCCGAATCGCCCATATGATAATCCGCCACTGCTCACAGTCACTCACAGTGCACACTGAATGCAGCAGCTGCGGCAGCCAGTCTGACTGTGAGTCTCTGACCAGTCACCACCCACACGCAGCAGAGACAGGAGAGACCAATAGTAAACCCTCAACTACTACAGTTTCACAGGGATTGTCTATGATAGCTTCTATAGTGTAGTGGTTAGCTTGTCTGCCTTACACATGGAAGCTTGCTGGTTCAAATCCCAGCTGGGGTTTTTTTTTTAATATTAATATCTTGTATTGGGCTTTGTTCACACTAGCATTAATATACGTTTACCTCTCTTCCGTCAGAGGAAGAGAGGATCGATACGTTAAACGGAAAGCAACGGTTCCATTAGAATTACCATTGCTTTCAATGGTAATTCTTTTGTATCAGTTGCTTTCCGTTTGTCTCCGTTCACTAGGTTTCCGTTCTTTTGAATGGAAATAAAAGTTCTGCAGACTGCACTTTTGTTTCCTTTAAAAAAAAACGGAAACTTAGCGAACGGAGACAAACGGAAAGCAACTGATACAAAAGAATTACCATTGAAAGCAATGGTAATTCTAATGGAACCGTTGCTTTCCGTTTAACGTATCGATCCTCTTTTCCTCTGACGGAGGAGAGGTAAACGTATATTAATGCTAGTGTGAAAGAAGCCTTAGGGCCTGTTCACATCAACGTTGGCTTTTCGTTCTGGGGTTCCGTTGGAGGTAACCCCGCAACGGAAAGTCAAACTGAAACCACAGCTTCCGTTTCCATCAGCATTAGCGCAGTCAACTGCGCTATTGATTCCGTCACAAAAACGGAAACCTGCCGGAATGGTGACGAACGGAAACCATTAGCAATGTTTCCGTCACCATTGATTTCAATGGTGACTGAAACGGAAGCTGTGGTTTCAGTTTGACTTTCCGTTGCGGGGTTCACCCGACGGAAACCTCCCACGGAACCCCGGAATGGAAAGCCAACGCTGATGTGAACAGGCCCTAATCCTTCCCCATAAACCTGCCCCCGCTAATTAAAATAAATATATTATATAATGTACGTAGCGCTGTATCCTGTATCCGTCAGGTCAGCGGGACTGACTGATTCAGTGTCAGCGAGTCCTGCAGGATCGAGCTGTTACCGATCACATCTAAGTTCATAACTTAGATATGATCGGTAATGGGCGACCTAATGGATTCAGGTCCCAGCGCTATATACAGCTGCTCTGTATACAGGATACAAAGCAGCTGTATCTCAAAAAGTACAAATCATTTTCAATAAAAAGTAATTAAAACTTGCACCAAAGGCAGTAATAGATATCTTTATATATCATAGTGACATGTCTGAAGTTTTCATCGGTGGGGGACCGAGCACTGAGGCCCCCACCGATCGCTAAAACGAAGCAGCAGAAGTGCTCGGGTGAGCGCTGTGCCGCTTCATTTATGATCGACTTTCAGCCGAGTGAGCGGTGTATGGACTCCTAGACTTTCTATTGAGCCCGTACACTGCTCCAAGGAAAGCCAAACAGAATTGAAGCGGCACACCGCTCCCCCGAGCACTTCTGTTGCTTCGTTTTAGCGACTAGTGGGGGGTCTCAGTGTTCGGACCCCACTGATCAAAACTTCTGACATGTCAAAAGTTTTTAAAAAAGTTGTTACACTTTAAAGAGAATCTTTCACCTGCCCACAGATTTGCATTTGAGTGCAGCGTGTAATGGTCAGGGCTGCACAAACTCTGGGGCACATTACATTTTTTTTTCCTACCCTCATCCTTTACTTAGATATCGGTGCCGTAATGTTTGGCGCCGATATTTAAATAACCCCATGAACTGCCAATGGGGCGGTAATTGGCAAGGGGGCGTGTAACATCGCTGTGACACTGTCCAATCAGCTACGGACAATGTCAACGGCAAGAGCTGGAGAGAGGAGAGCATGTGCGCGCGCACGCTCTCACTCTTCAGCTCTCGGCAGGCAAGTACAAGACTGTGATCTCAGGTGAGAGATCAGTCTTTTCGTCCTTGTCTGCCGAGAGCTAAAGAGTGAGAGCGTGCGTGCGTGCACAGCTCCGATGCCATGAAACAGAAGAAGAAGAATTCACACTCTTCTTCTGTTCCATAGTGGTGGCGGAGCTGCGCGCTCGCGCGCACGCGCTCTCTGTCCAGCTCTTGCTCTGAAACTGTCTGTAGCTGATTGGACAGTGTCACAGCAATGTTACACGCCCCCTTGCCAATTACCTCCCCATTGACAGTTCAGGGGGTTATTTAAATATCGGGCACCAAATATTACAGCACCGATATCTAAATAACGAAGGAGGCTAGGAAAAAAATGGAAAGTGCCCCAGAGTTTGTGCGGCCCTCCCCATTACATGCTGCACTCAGCTGTACATGTATGGGGATATGAAAGGTTCTCTTTAAAAGAAAGGTGTTATAATTTATTTTTTTTTATTTGATATTTTTATTTTATGGGCCTAATTTTTCTTATTATTTTAATATGTTCCCGAAGGTAGCTATTTATTCATATGTTTGTACGTCTGTGGGTGGGGGCAGCCAACTTTATTTTTATTTTTCATACTGCTAATTTTTGTTTTGTAGGTTCCGCTGGACCATTTGGACTACGTCGTAGATTCGTTGGACTACTTCGCTGATGTAAGCTTTTTTTCTTTTTTTTTTTAATAAAATGGTTAAAGTGGATTGTGTGGAAGAGTTGTCATTTCAATAAAATAAATTACTTTATGTCTCTGTTTTTTAATACTTCATTACCGCCTTAGTAATGGCTGCTGTCTGATCGAGAGCGTCCATTACTAAGAAGGGGCTTAGTGTTAGCCAGTAATAAGGCTATCACTAACCCCTATTACTACCCCGGTACCCACCGCCACCTGGAGTACCGGGAAGAGCTGGGTACGATCCAGCACCCGACCGTCTGAAGAGAAGGGCACTTGGGTGGCCGCAGTCTGGTACTATCAGGCTAGGAAGGGACAAAAACCATGGCCCTTCCCACCCTGGTGATGCTAGGCTGCTGCTGCTGCTTTATTGTATCTGGCTGGCTATGAAAAATGGAGGGGATCTCACGTAATTTTCTTTTTCAATTTATTTTTAAAAAATGACGAGGGGTTTCCTCAATTTTTCATAACCAGCCAGATACAATAAAGCAGCTGCAGCCTAGCATCCCCAGGGTGGGAAGGGCCACTTTTTTGGCCCTTCCCAGCCTGATAATACCAGCCTGCGGCCTAACAGTCGTTTCAGATGGCCAGGTACTGAATCGTACTCGACTCTTCCCGGTATCCCTGGCGGCAGTGCGAACCAGGGTAATAATAGGGGTTAGTGATAGCCTTTTTACTGGCTAATGCTAAGCCCCAGCCTTAGTAATTGAACGCTGTCAATCAGACAGCTGCCATTACTAAGGCCATAATAAAGTATTAAAAAAAACAGACATAAGATTTCTTTTTTATTGAAATCAAAACTCCCCCATGCAACCCTCTTTCACAATTATTTTTATTTTTTAAAGTAGATCATTGAAGTAGTCCAATGAATCTACGACGTAGTCCAAGCGGTCCAGCGGAACCTACCAAAAAAAAGTTAGCAGTATAAAATGTAAAAAAAAAAATAATTTGCCACAATAGAAACCCCTGCTCCGCCGTTTGCTCTTGTAAGCCACAGCCTGGTTTAGGCCTGAGGCCTACAAGAGATCGGGAGCACGCTGATGACGTCAACTGCCCGGCACGATGACGTCACTGCATCATGCCGACCATGCCGGGCCACTGAACTCGGTTAAAAATCATAAGTCAATTAGGTAATAAAAAGGGGGCATAGAAGATGTTAAACCATTTTCAGTGTTAATGCTGCGTTGCTGATCTATGATACTAAAGTAATACAGTAAAAAGAGTTCTTTAAATCTTGTCTATACATTAAACAGCACTTTACAAATAAACAACAAATGTTTTCCTATTTAATTTTTTTTTATATATTGCGTGTTTGATGTGTAAAGGTAGTAATGAGAAAACTCTGATAGATTGGGGGAGGGGCGCCTTTTTATAGTTCGCCTCAGGCAGCAGAGGGGCTAGGTTCACCCCTGAGTAGTAGTAGTAGTACTACAAGGCCCAGCATTCCCTGAGTGCAATGCAGCGTGGCTGATAGATATTCTCATTCATTGCCATTTGCCAAGCCAGTGTGTGAATACGCTTTTAGAAGGGGCTCATCCCCGGCCGTTAACATAACAAACAAATAACAATACAACTTGCAATACAGGCAGCCTTTGTAGTAGTACTACAAGGCCCAGCATTCCCTGAGTGCACCACGGCGTGGCTGATAGAAATTCTCATTCATTGCCATTTGCCAAGCCAGTGTCAGTGTGAATACGCTTTTAGAAGGGGCTCATCCCCGGCCGTTAACATAACAAACAAATAACAATCCAACTTGCAATACAGGCAGCCTTTGTAGTAGACGTAGTACTACAAGGCCCAGCATTCCCTGAGTGCACCGCGGCGTGGCTGATAGAAATTCTCATTCATTGCCATTTGCCAAGCCAGTGTCAGTGTGTGAATACGCTTTTAGAAGGGGCTCATCCCCGGCCGTTAAAATAACAAACAAATAACAATCCAACTTGCAATACAGGCAGCCTTTGTAGTAGACGTAGTACTACAAGGCCCAGTATTCCCTGAGTGCATTGCAGCGTGGCTGATAGAAATTCTCATTCATTGCCATTTGCCAAGCCAGTGTCAGTGTGTGAATACGCTTTTAGAAGGGGCTCATCCCCGGCCGTTAACATAACGAAATAACAATCCAACTTGCTATACATGCAGCCTTTGTAGTAGAAGTAGTACTACAAGGCCCAGCATTCCCTGAGTGCACTGCAGCGTGGCTGATAGAAATTCTCATTCATTGCCATTTGCCAAGCCAGTGTCAGTGTGTGAATACGCTTTTAGAAGGGGCTCATCCCCGGCCGTTAACATAACAAACAAATAACAATCCAACTTGCAATACAGGCAGCCTTTGTAGTAGACGTAGTACTACAAGGCCCAGCATTCCCTGAGTGCACTGCAGCGTGGCTGATAGAAATTCTCATTCATTGCCAAATTGCCAAGCCAGTGTCAGTGTGTGAATACACTTTTAGAAGGGGCTCATCCCCAGCCGTTAACATAACGAAATAACAATCCAACTTGCAATACATGCAGCCTTTGTAGTAGACGTAGGACTACAAGACCCAGCATTCCCTGAGTGCACTGCAGCGTGGCTGATAGAAATTCTCATTCATTGCCATTTGCCAAGCCAGTGTCAGTGTGTGAATACGCTTTTAGAAGGGTCTCATCCCCGGCCGTTAACATAACAAACAAATAACAATCCAACTTGCAATACAGGCAGCCTTTGTAGTAGTATTACAACGCCCAACATTCCCTGAGTTCACAGTGGCTGATAGATATTCTCATTCATTGCCATTTGCCAAGCCAGTGTCAGTGTGTGAATACGCTTTTAGAAGGGGCTCATCCCCGGCCGTTAACATAACAAACAAATAACAATCCAACTTGCAATACAGGCAGCCTTTGTAGTAGTATTACAACGCCCAACATTCCCTGAGTTCACAGTGGCTGATAGATATTCTCATTCATTGCCATTTGCCAAGCCAGTGTCAGTGTGTGAATACGCTTTTAGAAGGGGCTCATCCCCGGCCGTTAACATAACAAACAAATAACAATCCAACTTGCAATACAGGCAGCCTTTGTAGTAGACGTAGTACTACAAGGCCCAGCATTCCCTGAGTGCACTGCAGCGTGGCTGATAGAAATTCTCATTAATTGCCATTTGCCAAGCCAGTGTCAGTGTGAATACGCTTTTATAAGGGGCTCATCCCCCAGGTTTTGATTCAACTTGCTGCACTCCAGCAGTGAAATGTTTGGTAAAAAAAAGGTTGTGAAAGGACGGGGTAGAGGAAAAAACACCCATGCCGTCTCCTCTTCCAGTCCAAATGTTGGATCTGTTAGTGCCAGACCCAGTACCAGCATTTGTGGCACAAGACATGTGCCCAGTTCCACTAGTAGCAGCAGCCATGTGCCTGCTGGTAGTAGTAGCAGTATCAGCAAGCCAGACTTGTCCATCTCCTCCGGTGGGCGGGTTACTTTAGACAATACGGCCATTGTGGACTGGTTGGCTGGCTCGCGGTCATCTCAGCAGGAAGACTGACGATCTGGCTTCAAGCCAGGTTTCGTTGGATTCCAGATCCTCTACAGTTCCTTGGCACAGTGACAGTAGTAATATAGGTATTTCTAGTGTTTCCATTCCATCATCTATGTCTACGCTCCCCATTCCTAGCGGGAAGCCATCTTTCCTGAGAGTCCTAAGAGACATCTCCTCGGGTGCGAAGGAAGATACTCAACAACATAGTGATGATGATGATTTGTTTTCCGCGAGTCAGCCAACGGAGTGTGTTGCGGCGGTGGTGGAGGTGGAAGTGGTGTCCGAGACGCATAACTGGGGTAGTGGGGGTGTTGGTGGTGGTAGCCGTGGTGGCAGACGCAGTAATGAGGGGGGGCATGGAGCCCGCCATGATGTCACATCACATTCACAACACAGTGACAGAAGTGGCAGGGATGATGAGAAAGGCTATGATGATGATGTTGTTTTAGACAGGACGTGGGAACCAGGTGACGAGGTGATGACGGCGTCAGAGGAGCAGGGTAGTAGTGGCGGCACTGGCCATGATAAACAGCCAAGCCGAGGTAGGGGCAGAAGTCAATCTGCAAAACGTTGCAGCGGTAGGGTCAGCTCAGGAGCCGGTGACGGCGACACTGATGCTGGTGTAGGCTCCCGAAAAAAGCCTGCCAGACAAGGGGTGGACGTGGTACTACCTCTTTACGGTACTCTGCCGTGTGGCAATTTTTCTGTACCTTCCTGGAGGACGAAAACATGGCACAGTGCCGTATCTGCAAGCAGAAATTAAGGCGTGGGCAGGGCATCAATGTACGAACTACCGCTCTACGTAAACACATGGAGCGGCATCACAAGGCCATGTGGGACAATCGACATGCCCCACCATCATCATGTACATCTAATGAAGACCCCTCTGCCGCTGCTGCTGCTGCTCCGAGTCCCTGTCATCTAAGTAGTAGCCAGGCCTTATCCACCATGTCGTTGTCATCATCATCATCACTGCCGTACCACCTGGTCGACTCTGCCGGCTTCAAGCAATTGATGGTGTGCGCTCAGCCTAGGTGGCGAATACCTAGCCGACATTACTTCTCCAAAACAGCTGTCCCTGCCTTGCACAAGCATGTGGAGGAAAAGGTGTGCCAGTCCTTGCAATTATCCGTGTGCAGCAGGGTACATGCCACCGTCGACACGTGGAGCAGCAACTATGGGCAGGGACAGTACATGTCTTTCACGGCCCACTGGGTCAATATTTTGCAGTCCGATGCACCACCGCAGCAATGCCAGGCATTACCACGTTTGTATCTTTCTGGTTCAACTCTGGACACCAGGCGCCTACCATCCTCCTCCTCCTACCCCTCCTCCTCCTCCTTGCCTTCCTCCTTGGAGGTCTTCCCATCCCCGACAGGACACACCGTATCTTCCACTCCTCCTCCCTCCTCTTTTCATAGGTGCAAGGTGAAGCGCCACAACGCTGTCTTACACCTGCTGAGCCTGGGCGAGAAAAGCCACACAGGGCAGGAGCTGCTGCTGTGCATCAAGGAGGAAATCGCACGCTGGCTGTCTCCTCTGAAACTCACACTGGGCAATGTTGTCTCTGATAACGGCAAGAACGTTGTGGCTGCACTGCCCCTAGGTCACCTGACACACGCTCCTTGCATGGCACATGTGATCAATCTGGTCATAATACGCTTCTTAAAGTCATATGTTGGTTTGAAGGGTGTGCTGGCCATGTCCAGGAGGGTTTGCGTTCGCTTTAGACGTTCGTATGCATTTAAGCACGCCCTCCTGGACTTGCAGCGTCAAAACAATTTCCCAGAACACAGCCTGATTTGCGACGTTCCAACACGCTGGAATTCCACCCTGCACATGTTGGACCGTCTGTACGAACAGCGGAAATGATTTCCTGATGCAGCAGACGGGTAGCGTTTGGAGCCAGTGTAATTTCGAGCTCAGGCACTGGCAGCTGGTTAGAGACGCATGTCGCGTTTTGAGGCCCTTTGAAGAGGCCACACGATTAGTGAGCCGTGACGCTAGCGGAATGAACGATGTTATGCCGCTGATATTCATTATGGAGCAAACGCTCACAGCGATGATTCAGCAAAGGATGGAGCAAGGATCACATCTGGCTATGGATGTTGAGGAGGAGGAGGAGGATGAGGATGAGGAAACAGGACCTGAAGAGGATCTGGATTTGGAGATGGAAACACAGGAAGGGATAGGGGACGAGGCAGCCGCACAACATGATAGTGATGGTGGTGATGACGAGTCTGACGACGACCTTGATGATGGACAACCATGGCAGTATGGGGCGGAGATGGAACCAACCGGGCCCTCTGAAACGCTGGCCAGGATGGCGAGCTGTATGCTTCGTTACTTGCGCGCTGACTGTCGTATTGTTAGCATGAAGCAAAGAGATGAGTACTGGATAGCCACACTTTTAGACCCTCGGTATAAAGCCAGAATGGGGGAGTTTTTTGCGCCTTCCGAGAGGGAGGCAAAATTGGCTATTATCGAGAGAAGCTATGCAGCCAGCTTGTCACGACTTTCAAACGGCAAACACCTGCTGCAAGCATGTCTGACCGGGGGGCCACTCTCCTCTCCCCACTGTCTCATCGTTCCACCCCCTCTGGCAGAGCTACCTCTGCAATAGGCGGAAGCAGCGGCAGCAGCGGCAGCAGCAGCCAATTCAGTTTGGAAAATATGATGACAACATTTTTACATCCAATACCCCGACCTCACATACATCGTAGTCACCAAAGGGATGTTCACCATGACCAGGTGCAGCACCTAAACAACCAGGTTCACTCATACCTGGACTGTGCCCTTTCTCCGTCAGAAATGCTGATCCCAGACCCCATGGACTTCTGGGTCAGCAGATTGGATCATTGGCAAGAACTGGCCCAGTTTGCCATGGGTGTACTGTCTTGTCCACCCTCCAGTGTAATGTCAGAGAGGGTATTCAGTGCGGCAGGGGGCTTCGTCACCCCTAAGCGAACAAGATTGTCCGCCAACAGCTTGGAAAATCTCACGTTTCTGAAAATTAATCAAGCGTGGATCGGTGAGGATTTTAAAACCCCTGTGTCTGATGCCACTGATTAGATCTGACATTGCTGCTGCCGCTGCCGCCTGCTACTGCCGCCTGCTACTACGGGATTCTGTCCTGTCCACTCTTTTTTTAATGTGCTGCTGCTACTACTACTACCACCCTTGCTGTCTGTGTTGGCTACCTCTACTACCACCAATACAACTCCACTGCCGCCCGTCTGCTACAAGCAGGCCTGAGGCCTACCCCACCACAGGGCTTTGTCCTGTGACTGTCGTCCAGTCTCTTTTTTTAATGTGCTGCTACTACTACTACTACTACTACTACTACTACCACCCTTGCTGTCTGTGTTGGCTACCTCTACTACCACCAATACACCTCCACTGCCGTCTGCTACAAGCAGGCCTGCCCCACCACAGGGCTTTGTCCTGTGACTGTCCAGTCTCTTTTTTTAATGTGCTGCTGCTACTACTACTACCACCCTTGCTGTCTGTGTTGGCTACCTCTACTACCACCAATACACCTCCACTGCCGTCTGCTACAAGCAGGCCTGCCCCACCACAGGGCTTTGTCCTGTGACTGTCCAGTCTCTTTTTTTAATGTGCTGCTACTACTACTACCACCCTTGCTGTCTGTGTTGGCTACCTCTA
The DNA here is from genome assembly GCF_050947455.1 of Rhinoderma darwinii. Lineage (NCBI taxonomy): Eukaryota > Metazoa > Chordata > Amphibia > Anura > Rhinodermatidae > Rhinoderma > Rhinoderma darwinii. Next base: position 544,350,027 of record NC_134687.1, on the reverse strand, counting down.
CTACCACCAATACACCTCCACTGCCGCCCGTCTGCTACAAGCTGGCCTGAGGCCTGCCCCACCACAGGGCTTTGTCCTGTGACTGTCGTCCAGTCTCTTTTTTTAATGTGCTACTACTACTACTACTACTACTACTACCACCCTTGCTGTCTGTGTTGGCTACCTCTACTACCACCAATACACCTCCACTGCCGTCTGCTACAAGCAGGCCTGCCCCACCACAGGGCTTCGTCCTGTGACTGTCGTCCAGTCTCTTTTTTTAATGTGCTGCTGCTACTACTACTAACACCCTTGCTGTCTGTGTTGGCTACCTCTACTACCACCAATACACCTCCACTGCCATCTGCTACAAGCAGGCCTGAGGCCTGCCCCACCTAAGGGCATTGTCCTGTGACTGTCTTCCAGTCTCTTTTTTTAATGTGCTGCTACTACCAGTCTACCACCCTTGCTGTCTGTGTTGGCTACCTCTACTACCACCAATACACCTCCACTGCCGCCCGTCTGCTACAAGCAGGCCTGAGGCCTGCCCCACCACAGGGCTTTGTCCTGTGACTGTCGTCCAGTCTCTTTTTTTAATGTGCTGCTACTACCAGTCTACCACCCTTACTGTCTGTGTTGGCTACCTCTACTACCACCAATACACCTCCACTGCCGCCCGTCTGCTACAAGCAGGCCTGAGGCTTGCCCCACCACAGGGCTTTGTCCTGTGACTGTCCAGTGTCTTTTAATGTGCTACTACTACTACTACCACCCTTGCCAATAAAAAGGGTCAATTTTTGGAGGGCTTGTCAAAAGCCATTGCTTGTTACTTTTACATCCATGTATGGATGAACCCCGGCAGGCATCTGCCAATAAAAAGGGTCAATTTTTGGAGGGCTTGTCAAAAGCCATTGCTTGTTGCTTTTACATCCATGTATGGATGAACCCCCGGCAGGCATCTGGCAATAAAAAGGGTCAATTTTTTGAGGGCTTGTCAAAAGCCATTGCTTGTTGCTTTTACATCCATGTATGAAAGAACCCCGGCAGGCATCTGCCAATAAAAAGGGTCAATTTTTGGAGGGCTTGTCAAAAGCCATTGCTTGTTGCTTTTACATCCATGTATGGAAGAACCCCTCAATAACACCTTCACATGATTGGCAAGTCACCACGTAATGGTAAGAGCAGAGTTCACGGCAGCACAGAGTATTTCAGGAGATGAGTGTGCGGATCTTGTGCAGGGTGGTGACTTGCCAATCATGTGAAGGTGTTATTGAGGACAGGAGTGGAGGAGAGGTAACAGACTGAGCTACGTAATGGTAAGAGCAGAGTTCACAGCAGCACAGAGTATTTCAGGAGATGAGCGTGCAGATTCAGTGCTGCTGTAAACTCTGCTCTTACCATTACGTAGCTCAGTTGTACCTCTCCTCCACTCCTGTCCTCAATAACACCTTCACATGATTGGCAAGTCACCAGGTAATGGTAAGAGCAGAGTCCACAGCAGCACAGAGTATTTCAGGAGATGAGTGTGCGGATCTTGTGCGGGGTGGTGACTTGCCAATCATGTGAAGGTGTTATTGAAGAGAGAGAGCAAAAAACACACGGCGCCACCTTGTGCAGGTCAATATGTTAGGTGGGTGAAGCAAGGGGGCAATTACCATGCTCACCTAGGTAGGGTGTTTAAAGCGTAAGGGTGAATCCACATGTGCTGCTGCCAGATCCGGATCGGTTCCCAGAAGGGACCGCTTGATTAACGAAGAGAGGAGGAGAAAAAAGTGGATCGGCTAGAGGCGCTGCTGCGTGGCGAAATTTGTAGAAATGACGGTAAAGTCCAAATATAATAAAATCGTTTATTTCAGTATGTGGCTACGCGTTTCAACTCTGAACGAGCGTCTTCCTCAGGCCATGTACACATTGTGCTTCTGACACTTTATATATCATAGTGAGTTCAAGTTAACAAGTGTGAAAAAACCGCCAAATCTGCCGAGGTCAGAGTGCGGCCGTGACGTCACACCCGGTTTTTTCAACAAAAGAGAAGTTAAAACAGAAATGAGACATTATAGAAATAAATACATTCTTTTGTTTGCAAAACATAGACACTTGATGATAGGAATACAATAGGATGGTGCCTAGATTGTATAAATTACAAAAATAACCTAAAAATAATGATCTTTAAAAACCGGGAGTGTGTTCTCATCTGCAATGCATTAAAACAGGTGTATTAAAACCAGTAAAACAGGCTCAAAATTGACATTTAAGGTGTTATTGAGGACAGCAGTGGAGGAGAGGTAACAGACTGAGCTACGTAATGGTAAGAGCAGAGTTCACAGCAGCACAGAGTATTTCAGGAGATGAGCGTGCAGATTCAGTGCTGCTGTGAACTCTGCTCTTACCATTACGTAGCTCTCAATCTGTTACCTCTCCTCCACTCCTGTCCTCAATAACACCTTCACATGATTGGCAAGTCACCACCCCGCACAAGATCTGCACGCTCATCTCCTGAAATACTCTGTGCTGCTGTGAACTGTGTGTGTGTGTAGATGTTTGTGTGTGTGTGTCTTTGTATAAGTGTGTTTGTGTATATGGGTGTGTGTTTGTGTGTTTATGTGTGTGTGTTTGTGTATATATGGGTGTGTTTGTGTATATGTGTTTGTGTATATGTTTGTGTGTGTGCTTGTGTGTATATGTGTGTTTGTGTATATATGGGTCTGTTTGTGTACATGTGTTTGTGTATATGTGTGTGTTTGGGTATGTGTGTTTTTGTTTGGATATGTGTTTGTGTATATGTGTTAGTTCGTGTATATGTGTGTGTATATGTGTGTGTGTTTGTCTCTTTGTGTGTGTGTTTGTGTATATCTTGTTTTGTTTGTGTATAACTGTGTATATGTGTTTGTGTATATGTGTGTGTGTTTGTGTGTATATGTGTGTGTTTGTGTATATGTGTGTGTTTGTATATGTGTGTTTTTGTTTGTATATGTGTGAGTTCGTGAATATGTGTGTGTGTGTGTGTGTGTTTGTCTGTTTTTGTGTGTGTGTATATATCTTGTTGTGTTTGTGTATATATGTGTGTGTTTGTGTATGGTTGTTTGTTTGTGTGTGCGTGTATATATGTGTGTAGGTGAGTAGAAGTATTGTTATTGTTCACATTGATAACTGTTTTTTTATGTTGTTGCAGATTTTGATGTACCGATTTGACTACGTCTTCGATTCCTTGGACTACTGCGTAGATCTACGGTTTTTCAAATTTTAATAAAATGGTTAACGAGGGTTTTGTTGGGGATTTCTTATTTCAATAAAAAAGAATTGTCTTTGTGTTTTTTTTTAAACTTTATTAGTGCCTAGATAATGGCAGTTGGCTGATTGACAGCGTCCATTATTAAGGCGGTACTTAGTGTTAGCCGGTGCAGAGGCTAGCACTAACCACCCATTATTACCCCGGTACCCACCACCACCAGGGGTGCCGGGAAGAGCTTGGTACAATCCAGTACCCGACCATCTGTTGTGATGGTCGGGTACTGGGGCGGCCGTAGGCTGGTATTATGAGGCTGGGAAGGGCCAAAAACAGTGGACCTTCCCACCCTTGTAATGCTAGGCTGCTGCTGCTGTGTTGTATCGGGCTGGTTCGTCGTTTTTTTTTTTAATTTAACAAATTTAACAATAGACGGGTCCCCCACATTTTTAATAACCGGCCATATACAAGGCCGCAGCAGTCTGGCATTACATGGGTGGGAAGGGCCACTGGTTTTGTCCATTCCCAGGCTAATAACACTGTGTTGTATGTGGCTGGTTATGATAAATTGGGTGGAACCCCATGTCTTTTTTTTTTAAAATAAAAAATAAAAAAATAAATAATTTTAAAAAATGACGGGTCCCCCGCACTTTTATAACCAGCCAGATACAACACAGAAGCAGCAGCCTAGCATTACAAGGGTGGGAAGGTCCACTGTTTTTGGCCCTTCCCAGCCTCATATTACCAGCCTGCGGCCGCCCCAGAGCCCGGCCATCACAACAGATGGTCGGGTACTGGAACGTACCTGGCTTTTCCCGGCAACACTGGTGGTGGTGGTGGGTACCGGGATAATAATGGTGGTTAGTGTTAACCTCTGCACCGGCTAACACTAAGCCTCGCCTTAGTAATGGATGTTGTCACTCAGACAGCGGCCATTACTAAAGTGGTAGTAATAAAATGTGAAAAGAAAAGACAAAGTTATAGATAAAATATTTTATTGAAATAAAGCACCCCCAACACAACCCTCATTAACCATTTTATTGTAGAAAAAAAATACGTCATCTAAGTAGTCCTCGAAACCGACGTAGTCCAAACACCAAACCTGTAAAAAAAAAAAATTAAATAAATAAAACATGTCGTAGGCTTAGATTCAGTTTAATGTGTGATACTGACTGTTATACCATGTATAGAAGCCTGCCGCGAAGTTGACTTAGATACAGGGCGCCAGCAGACAGTATCATACATGGCCATACAGACATATATACAAACAAACAAACAAACAAACAAACATACATGCAAACATACATACATATATACAAACATACATACATATATACAAGCATGCACATATATACATGCAAATATACATACATGCAAACATACACACATATATACATAAATACATGCAAACTATCATACACACACACACACACACATGAAAACATACATACATACAAACAAACATGCAAAGATACATACATACATATATATAAGCATGCACAAATATACATGCAAACATAAATACATGCAAACATAATTACATACATGCACATATATATAAACATACATGCAAACATACATGCAAAAATAACAACATGCAAACATACATACATGCACATATATACATACATACATGCCAACATACATACATGCCAACATACATACATGCAAACATACATGCATGCATACATACATGCAAATATATACATGCAAATATATACATGCAAACATGCACATATATACATACATACCAACATACATGCATACATACATACATACATACATACATACATACATACATGACAGCATACATACATACATACATACATACATGCCAACATACATACATGCAAACATACATACATGCAGACATACATACAAACATACATACATACATGCAAACATACATACATGCAAACATACATACATGCAAACATACATACATACATACATGCAAATATATACATGTAAATATACATACAAACATGCACATATATACATACATGCCAACATGCATGCAAACATGCATGCACATATATACATACATACATACATGACAACATACATACATTACAACATACATACATGCAAACATACATACATGCAAACATACATACATGCAAACATACATACATACATGCAAACATACACACATGCAAACATACATACATACATGCAAATATATACATGCAAATATACATACAAACATGCACATATATACATACATGCCAACATACATGCAAACATACATGCACATATATACATACATACACACATGACAACATACATACATGCAAACATACATACATGCAAACATACATACATACATGCAAATATATACATGCAAATATACATACAAACATGCACATATATACATACATGCCAACATACATGAAAACATACATGCACATATATACATACATACATGACAACATACATACATGCATACATACATGCCAACATACATACATGCCAAAAAAAAAAATAATACGTTCATACTTACTTTCCTCCTGTCCGGCCTCCAGCGATGACGTTTCATCCATGTCGCCGCTGCAGCCTGTGATTGGTTGCAGAGGCGGTCACGTGGGATGAAGCGTCATCCCTGGAGGCCGGCCTTCTGACGTCATCCTGACGTGCGTGACCGCCACTACAGCCTGTGATTGGCTGCAGCGGCGAAAGGGATGAAACGTCATCGCTGGAGGCCGGACAGGAGGAAAGTAAGTACGAACGTATTATTATTATTTTTTTATTACATTAAAATCTTATTTTCCGCGCGCCGAGCATGTACTGTCAAGGTTGCTGAAAGAGTTAGTACAGCCCATTAACTCTATCAGCACCCTGGACAGTAGCATGCTCGGCGCACGGAAATTTCAGGTTCGGTCCGAACTAGTTCGGTCCGAATCGAACTTTTTCGTGAAATTCGGCGAACTAGCCGAACCGAACTTTTGATAAGTTCGCTCATCTCTACTCAGGATAGGCCATCAATAGTTTATGGGTCGGTCCGAGCGCTGCTTCCTCTTCATTTCTACTTGCTCATTGTGAATCGTGGACACGGATGTAGCGGCGATTCACAGTATTGCAGCCTTCTCACAATGAAGTGAATGTGAGAAAGCTGCAATACTCTGAATTGCACTACATCTGTGTCGACGATTCTCAGAGAGCAAGTAGAAATGAAGGGGCAGCATGATATAGTGCTGGATGGAGTACCGTTAACAGGCGGTGCCACGGTAGGGGGGCCCAGACAATTTAGCTGTATGGGGCACTGAAATTCCTGATGGCGGCCCTGCTGATACGAGGGAGGACCAGTGATTGTGACCACGTACAGCTGCATTATACATCAGACATGCCGTCATATAATGCACCCACCTGGCCTGAGGTCACATGTTCTGTGCATGAGAATCACAGGCATTTTGTAGAACAGCTCCCGCTCCTCTCTCCAATGCTCCCATGCACTACCCTTGTCTGCCCGTGGCCCTAGTAATCTACTGGAGGAACGGCCCGGGGGGCACATGCCTCCCTGCCCCCCAGCCCGCCCCTGCACTATCTATCTGCAGCAGCATTTTCTGGTTTGGCTGTTTATAGTAGCTATGATTTATATAACTGTCATCCACTGAGTCATCAGTGACTCACACCTACACCCCCCATGATTGGCTGTGCTAGAGGAGGGCTACATTCAAGGCATTATGGGGAATTTCACCGGGCCCCCGCCGAGGTCATGTGATCCTCCTTTTCTGTCTTCTTGTCTTCCTTTGATCTATAAAATGGTGGCCGCCATTTTGAGCGATTTGTGCGGGACGAATACAAAAAGTTTTGGGTGATTCATAACTAATATAATTTTTCCTTTTGGAGTGCAGATTTTGCTTGGTAACAGTTTTGTTTGGGGTTTTATTGGTATTTCAATATACAGGGTGGGCCATTTATATGGAAATGCCTCCCGATCTGACCCCCTTAGACTTTTATCTTTGGGGTCATCTGAAGACAATTGTCTATGCTGTGAAGATACGAGATGTGCAGCAACTGAAACTACGGATACTGGAAGCGTGTGCTAGCATTTCTTCTGCGGTGTTGCTATCAGTGTGTGAAGAGTGGGAGAAGAGGGTTGCATTGACAATCCAACACAATGGGCAGCACTTTGAACACATTTTATAAGTGGTCAGAAACTTGTAAATAACTCATGAAAGAATAAAGTAACGTTAAAACCAAGCACACCATTGTTTTTCTTGTGAAATTCTCGATAAGTTTGATGTGTCACATGACCCTCTTCCCATTGAAAAAACTAAAGTTGGATACAAAATGGCCGACTTCAAAATGGCCGCCATGGACAACACCCAGCTTGAAAAGTTTCCCCCCTCCCATATACTAATGTGCCACAAACAGGAAGTTAATATCACCAACCATTCCCATTTTATTTAGGTGTATCCATATAAATGGCCCACCCTGTATAATGTGGGGACAAATATAATCTGGGCTGAGTACACCAGGGCATAATCAGCCATTTTTGGGACCTTTCCTTCTTTACATTTTGGGAAGTGCTTCCATCAGATGTGCTCGGGACTCTCCCCTTACTGTTTCCTAAATATTAGGGCCTTGATAACCACTTCCTGAAACTGAAGAAATGCTCCCATTGGGCCGGCACACCAGCCATGACTTTTTTATAATTTTTCCATCCATGTAGCTGTAGGATGGCTTTTTTTTTTTTCGGTATGAGCTGTAGTTTTTATTGGTACCATTTTAGGGTACATGTTTTGTACGTTTTGATCACTTTTTATTTAATTTTTTGCAGCAATTCTGGATTTGTTTGTATTCTTTTCTGAGGGTCGATACGATTACAACGATACCAAATGTATATAGTTTTTTTTTATGTTTTACAGCTTTTGTACAATAAAATCATTTTTTCAAAAAAGTTCTGTTTTCCATACTCTAAGAGCCATAACTTTTTTATTTTTGCATCCACAAATCTGTGTGAGGGCTTGGTTTTTTGCCAGATGGGCTGTAGTTTTTATTGGTATAAATTTGGGGTACATTCGACCATTTTGATCACTTTCATTCCATTTTTTGGGAGGCGAGATGATGAAAAATAGCAATTATGGCAATATTTTTTATATATTTTTTTACAGCATTCACCATGCGGGATCAATAATGAGATAGTAAACAGCAATTAAAACCTCTTTGAGATGGTACTTCACTCCTGACCGATTGCATCAGATGTACCCTGAATCAACGTCTGCATGTTGGAGGGGCTGTGGCAAAAAAGGCACCCTTTTTCACATCATGTGGCAATGTCCCAAAATAACAGGATTTTGGACACAGGTATTTGAGCTTTTGGTTCAAATATTTCAATGCCCAATCCCATGTGCTCCTCAACTAGCATTGTTATCTCTTGATCTAGATTCTTTCCCCTTTATCATGAGATGCTTGATCTGTAAAATTTTGGTACTGGCTAAGCTAGTGATTACACGACATTGGAAGAAGACGGATGCTCCCTCAATAGATGAACTCATACTCTCACTCAAAACAACATATACATATGAGAGAATAATAGCCTTGGGTAATTCTTCATTCTCCAAATTTAGCCTATTATGGAACCCCTGGTTTAACAGTATATTCCATAAATAATACTGAATGATACTCTGTATAGAAAATGAGCAAAGATACGCTGCTTTTTTCGGACCGTGCCTATGGTAAGATCCCAAATGCATATCTAGTCAATGGTATATAGATATTGTCTATAATATAAAGTATTGCTGCAATGTTTTTGTGTGTTCCCGGTTTTTTTCCTTGTTACTGTTTATTATGCTGATATTTTCACTAAGTTCGCACTGATATTGAGATCATATGCTTTAATGAGAAATATGTGAAAGAACTTTATATACCAATGCATAATATGTTTATGTTTCATGACTTATGTAAAAACTCCAATAAAAACTATTGAAACGAGATAGTTTTAAAGTTTAAATTGCTACAGACAAGGCGATTCCAATTATGTGCCGTTTTTTTAAAAATAATTCAACAATAAAATAATAGGGTATGTTCACACGTCTTAACAAAATACGTCTGAAATTATGCAGCTGTTTTCAGGCGAAAACAGCTCCTGAATTTCAGACGTTTTTACAAGTGCAAGCGTTTTTCGCGGCGTCCATTACGGACGTAATTGGAGCTGTTTTTCAATGGAGTCAATGAAAAACGGCTCCAATTAAGTCCCAAGAAGTGACATGCACTTCTTTGACGCAGGCGTCTTTTTACACGCCGTCTTTTGACAGCGACGCGTAAAATTACACCTCCTCTGAACAGAACATCATTAGGGTATGTTAACACGCCCAATTTTATAAAAACGGCCGAAAAATCGAAAGCAGAAGTAGCATTTTTTGCGGCGTTTTTTTACGCGTGTAAAAAACGACCGTGAAAAAGAAGTGCAGGACACTTCTTGGGACGTTTTTGGAGCTGTTTTTCATAGACTCTATTGAAAAAAGCTACAAAAACAACCGTAAAAAACGCAGCGAAAAATGCAGCGAAAATCGCGAGTGGCACAAAAAACGACTGAAAATCAGGAGCTGTTTTCCCTTGAAAACAGCTCCGTATTTTTAGACGTTTTTGCTCACTGCGTGTGAACATACTCTAAGACCCATTGCAAGCAATGGGCAGATGCTTGCAGACGTATTGGAGCCGTTTTTTCAGGCGTAATTCAAGGCGTAAAATAAAAATGAGCCAATACTTCGCTTCTTACATTATACTGATAATAAGCAGTGCCCACCCCGAGATGACCCCAGTTTTGACTGTTTGTATAAACGGAGACCCCTATTAGACCTTTTCAGTGCCCGATTTTCCCAAGCATAAACCCCCTAGAAGTGTATTTCTATTGATGAGTCCTTGGTACATTTTAAAGGGAGGCTTCAATTCCACCAGTACCTGCAGAGTAAGAGGGCAAGGTATGGCGTGAAGATGTATAATCTGTGCGAGAGTGCATCAGGATATATGAAGGGAAGGACCAGTGCCGCATCTGCCATGAGGCCAGGTGAGCCGACGGCCTCAGGCGGCACCACCTACCCAAACGGGGGGGGGGCGGCATTTTCAGCCCGGGACGGACTGGACCGGGGGGAGGGGCCATGCAGACGCACATAGCAGACGTGCCGAACGTCTGTAACACTCCTCCTCCTCTCTGACGCTGTACACAGCACATGCAGCCAGAGAGGAGCAAGTCTGCAGGAGGAGCGACGAGCAGCACGAGCAAAGTACCTGCCTTGCTGGGACCGGGACCCGTGACGTGAGTATACTGCAAGGGGGAATCTGGGCATTTTACCGACAGCAGAGGGCTCTATGGGGCTGGAATAATCCACCCCATAGAGCCCTCACATCACTATAATGGAAGGATTAGTGTGGGTGGGGGAGGGTCTGAGCGTCTGTCTGACTTACTGCAGAGAGCTCTATAGGGGGGGGGATTCTGCCCCCCCCTTTAGAGCAGTCAGTTAGATGCTCAGACCCCCCTAACCTTTCAGTATAGTAACTAGTCAGGGCTCTATGGTGGGCGGATGATTCCCCCCTATAGAGCCCTCTGCTGTCAGTAAAACGCCCAGACTCCCTCCCCCCTGCAGTATACTCCTGGCTTTGTAGCTTTCCTGTGCTTAATTAGCGTGGGAAAGCTACAATCAGGGCTGTGACTGGTGAGTCTCACAGTCACTCCCAGTGCACACTGCATGCAGCAGCTGCGGCATTTAGTCTGACTGTGAGTCTCTGACCAGTCACCACCCACACGCAGCAGAGACAGGAGAGACTAATAGTGCCTGTCATTAAATAAACCCTCAATTACTACAGTTTCAGACACATTGACTATGACAGCTTCTAAAGTGTAGTGGGTAGCTTGTCTGCCTTACACATGGAAGGTTGCTGGTTCAAATCCCAGCTGGGTTATTTTTTATTTTTTTAATATTAATATCTTGTTTTGGGCTTTGTTCACACTAGCATTAATATACGTTTACCTCTCTTCCGTCAGAGGAAGAGAGGATCGATACGTTAAACGGAAAGCAACGGCTCCATTAGAATTACCATTGCTTTCAATGGTAATTCTTTTGTATCAGTTGCTTTCCGTTTGTCTCCGTTCGCTAGGTTTCCGTTCTTTTGAACGGAAATAAAAGTTCTGCAGACTGCACTTTTGTTTCCTTTAAAAAAAAACGGAAACTTAGCGAACGGAGACAAACGGAAAGCAACTGATACAAAAGAATTACCATTGAAAGCAATGGTAATTCTAATGGAACCGTTGCTTTCCGTTTAACGTATTGATCCTCTCTTCCTCTGACGGAAAAGAGGTAAACGTATATTAATGCTAGTGTGAAAGAAGCCTTAGGGCCTGTTCACATCAGCGTTGGCTTTCCGTTCTGGGGTTCCGTCGGAGGTAACCCCGCAACGGAAAGTCAAACTGAAACCACAGTTCCGTTTCTGTCACCATTAGCGCAGTCGACTGCGCTATTGATTCCATCACAAAAACGGAAACCTGCCGGAATGGTGACGAACGGAAACCATTAGCAATGTTTCCGTCACCATTGATTTCAATGGTGACTGAAACGGAAGCTGTGGTTTCAGTTTGACTTTCCGTTGCGGGGTTCACCCGACGGAAACCTCCCACGGAACCCCGGAAAGGAAAGCCAACGCTGATGTGAACAGGCCCTAATCCTTCCCCATAATCCTGCCCCCGCTAATTAAAATAAATATATAATGTATATAGCGCTGTATCCGTCAGGTCAGCGGGACTGACTGATTCAGTGTCAGCGAGTCCTGCAGGATCGAGCTGTTACCGATCACATCTAAGTTCATAACTTAGATGTGATCAGTAATAGGCGACCTAATGCATTCAGGTCTCAGCGCTATATACAGCTGCTCTGTATACAGGATACAAAGCAGCTGTATCTTAAAAAGTACAAATCATTTTCAATAAAAAGTAATTAAAATTTGCACCAATCGCATTAATAGATATCTTTATATATCATAGTGACATGTCCGAAGTTTTCATCGGTGGGGGACCGAGCACTGAGGCCCCCGCCGATCGCTAAAACGAAGCAGCAGAAGTGCTCGGGTGAGCGCTGTGCCGCTTCATTTATGATCGACTTTCAGCCGAGTGAGTGGTGTACTGCTCCAAGGAAAGCCAAACAGAATTGAAGTGGCACACCGCTCACCCGAGCACTTCTGCTGCTTCGTTTTAGCGACTAGTGGGGGGTCTCAGTGTTCGGACCACACTGATCAAAACTTCTGACATGTCAAAAGTTTTTTAAAAAGTTGTTACACTTTAAAGAGAATCTTTCACCTGCCCACAGATTTGCATTTGAGTGCAGCGTGTAATGGTCAGGGCTGCACAAACTCTGGGGCACTTTATATTTTTTTTCCTACCCTCTTTCCTCACTTAGATATCTGTGCTGTAATATTTGGCGCCCGATATTTAAATAACCCCATGAACTGCCAATGGGGCGGTAATTGGCAAGGGGGCGTGTAACATCGCTGTGACACTGCCCAATCCGCTACGGACAATGTCAACAGCAAGAGCTGGAGAGAGGAGATCATGTGCGCACGCACGCTCTCACTCTTCAGCTCTCGGCAGGCAAGTACAAGACTGTGATCTCAGGTGAGAGATCAGTCTTATCGTCCTTGTCTGCCGAGAGCTAAAGAGTGAGAGCGTGCGTGCGCGCACAGCTCTGATGCCATGGAACATGTGTTCCTTAGTGGTGGCGGAGCTGCGCGCATGCGCTCTCTCCAGCTCTTGCTGTAACGCTGACTGTAGCTGATTGGACAGTGTCATGGCGATGTTACACGCCCCCTTGCCAATTACCTCCCCATTGTAAAGTGCCCCAGAGTTTGTGCGGCCCTCCCCATTACATGCTGCACTCCGCTGCACATGTATGGGGAGGTGAAAGGTTCTCTTTAAAAGAAAGGTGTTATAATTATTTTTTTTTATTTGATATGTTTTATTTTATGGGCCTAATTTTTCTAATTATTTTAATATGTTTCCGAAGGTAGCTATTTATTCATATGTTTGTACGTCTGTGGGGGCAGCCAACTTTATTTTTATTTTTCATACTGCTCATTTTTGTTTTGCAGGTTCCGCTGGACCATTTGGACTATGTCGTAGATTCGTTGGACTACTTCGCTGATTTAAGCTTTATTTATTTTTTTTTAATAAAATGGTTAAAGTGGATTCTGTGGAAGAGTTGTCATTTCAATAAAATAAATTTATTTATGTCTCTGTTTTTTAAAACTTCATTACCGCCTTAGTTAATGGCTGCTGTCTGATTGAGAGCGTCCATTACTAAGAAGGGGCTTAGTGTTAGCCAGTAATAAGGCTAGCACTAACCCCTATTATTACCCCAGTACCCACCGCCACCAGGAGTACTGGGAAGAGCTGGGTACGATCCAGCACCCGTTCATCTGAAGAGAAGGGCGGGTACTGGGGTGGCCGCAGGCTGGTACTATCAGGCTCGGAATGGCTAAAAACCATGGCCCTTCCCACCCTGGTAATGCTAGGCTGCTGCTGCTTTATTGTATCTGGCTGGTTATGAAAAATGGAGTGGATCTCACGTAATTTTTTTTCTATTATTTTATTTTTTTTAAAAGACGTGGGGTTCCCGCTATTTTTCACAACCAGCCAGATACAATACAGCAGCTGCAGCCTAGCATCACCAGGGTGGGAAGGGCCACATTTTTTATCCCTTCCCAGCCTGGTAAAACCAGCCTGTGGCCGCCCTGCTGCCTTACCGTCGCTTCAGATGGTCGGGTACTGGATCATACTCCTCTCGCGGCAGTGAGAAATGGGGTAATAATAGGGGTTAATGATAGCCTTTTTACTGGCTAACACGAAGCCCCTTCTTAGTAATGGACGCTCTCAATCAGACAGCAGCCATTACCAAGGCCATAATAAAATATTTAAAAAAACAGACATAAGAAAAACTTTTATTGAAATCTAAACTCCCCCTTGCAACCCTCTTTCACCATTTTATTTTTTTTTAAAAAGTAGATCATCGGAGTAGTCCAATGAATCTGCGACATAGTCCAAACGCTTCAGTGGAACCTACCAAAAAAAAGCAGTATAAAAATTTTAAAAACTTAAATTTGCCACAATAGTCACTCGATATAACTATACTGTAATCACTTTTATGGTCTGCAGATATCTTGTGTATAACTGGCATCTACCTCTATAAGGTCACTATATGGTGGTAATATTGGTCTATATATAGTGTGATTTATTCACGAACAGTATGGTGGGTTTTTTCTGACACTATGTTGTAGTAATATGTGATCATGGTTTGGTAGTTTTATTCAGTAACCGTATGGAAGTATTATTCAGTAACAGTATGGGGGTATTATTCAGTAACAGTATGGGGGTATTATTCAGTAACAGTATGGAGGTATTATTCAGTAACTGTATGGAGGTATTATTCAGTAACTTTATGGGGATAATATTCAGTAACAGTATGGGGGTATTATTCAGTAACAGTATGGGGGTATTATTCAGTAACAGTATGGGGGTATTATTCAGTAACAGTATGGGGGTATTATTCAGTAACTGTATGGGGATATTATTCAGTAACAGTATGGGGGTATTATTCAGTAAGAGTATGGGGTATTATTCAGTCACAATGTGGTTATGGTGTGGTGGTATTATTCAGTAACAGTATGGGGGTATTATTCAGTAACAGTATGGGGGTATTATTCAGTAACAGTATGGGGGTATTATTCAGTCACTACGTGGTTATGGTGTGGTAGTATTATTCAGTAACAGTATGGGTGTATTATTTAGTCACTATGTGGTTATGGTGTGGTGGTATTATTCAGTAACAGTATGGAGGTATTTTTCAGTCACTATGTGGTTATGGTTTGGCGGTATTATTCAGTAACAGTATGGGGTATTATTCAGTAACAGTATGGGGGTATTATTCAGTAACTGTATGGGGATATTATTCAGTAACAGTATGGAGGTATTATTCAGTAACAGTATGGGGGTATTATTCAGTAACAGTATGGGGGTATTATTCAGTAACAGTATGGGGGTATTATTCAGTAACAGTATGGGGGTATTATTCAGTAACAGCATGGGGGTATTATTCAGTAACAGTATGGGGGTATTATTAAGTAACAGTATAGGGGTATTATTCAGTAATAGTATGGGGTATTATTCAGTAACAGTATGGGGGTATTATTCAGTAACAGTATGGGGGTATTATTCAGTATCCGTATGGAGGTATTATTCAGTAACAGTATGGGGGTTTTATTCAGTAACAGTATGGGGGTATTATTCAGTAACAGTATGGGGGTTTTATTCAGTAACAGTATGGGGGTATTATTCAGTAACAGTATGGGGGTATTATTCAGTAACAGTATGGAGGTATTATTCAGTAACAGTATGGAGGTATTATTCAGTAACAGTATGGAGGTATTATTCAGTAACAGTATGGAGGTATTATTCAGTAACAGTATGGGATATTATTCAGTAACAGTATGGGGGTATTATTCAGTAACAGTATGGGGGTATTATTCAGTAACAGTATGGGGGTATTTTTCAGTCACTATGTGGTTATGGTGTGGCGGTATTATTCAGTAACAGTATGGGGTATTATTCAATAACAGTATGGGGGTATTATTCAGTAACAGTATGGGGATATTATTCAGTAACAGTATGGAGGTATTATTCAGTAACAGTATGGGGGTATTATTCAGTATCAGTATGGAGGTATTATTCAGTAACAGTATGGGGGTATTATTCAGTAACAGTATGGAGGTATTATTCAGTAACAGTATGGGGTATTATTCAGTAACAGTATGGAGGTATTATTCAGTAACAGTATGGGGGTATTATTCAGTAACAGTATGGGGGTATTATTCAGTAACAGTATGAGGTATTATTCAGTAACAGTATGGAGGTATTATTCAGTAACAGTATGGGGGTATTATTCAGTAACAGTATGGGGTATTATTCAGTAACAGTATGGGGGTATTATTCAGTAACAGTACGGGGGTATTATTGGTAATGTTGGGCTTACAATCTATGTAAATTATTGTGGTGTGGGCTGTGGGGTAGTGTGAGTGTGGCAGCAGATGATCAGGGTAAGAGACAGTCTGCAGCGTGGCATGTGATGCACTTTGACATGTAGGTGATACTTACGTGTGGTATGTGAGCCCATAACTTGTGTACAGCCCAGGGCCAAAGATCATATGAATCCACCACTGGCATCAAGTCAGCACAGGCAGATCACTACAATACAGCAGGTAGAGCAAAGAAACCAGCCCAGGACGTGCCGCTTCATAACAGCGCTAAGCGCGATCCGTCCTGGACTGGCCTGAATGTAATTGCAGAGAGTGATGCCACAAATAAGACTGGCTGCCGAGGAGAGATATGGGGCAGTGCAGGGCAGACTGTACTATTTGCACTGCACTGATTGGCAGTGAGAATAATTCTTTAAATATTTTCCATACTTCAAACAGCACTTTAAGGCTGTGTTTACACTGAGTTTTTTGCAGGAGGAAAATTCTGCCTCAAAATTCTGTTTGGGATTTCGAGGCAAATTTTGTCCTTCCTGCACGTCGTTTGCCGCGATTTTCACCGCGTTTTTCGCTCGCGGCCATTGAGTGCTACGGGCAAAAAACTCAGCGAAATACCCTTTCTCTTCCTCCCATTGATGTCATTGAGAGGCGTAAACGCGCGAAGATAGGGCATATCCCTTCTTTCTCAAGGAGGCATTTTCGGCCGGTATTTGACGAGTTTTGCGGAGCGGTTTCCGCGCCCAAAAACTCGTCAAAATACTCCATGTGAACAGGGCCTTACAAATAAACATCAAATGCTTTCCTATTTAAAAAATGTATATATTGCGTGTTCGATGTGTAAAGCTAGGAATGAGAAAACTCAGATAGATTTTGGGGGGGGGGGGGCGCCTTTTTAAAGTTCGCCTCAGGCGGCAGACAGGCTAGGTTCACCCCTGGGAAGGACACCAGTATTCAGCCCACAGAATGCCCCCCCCCTTACTGGGAGTTAATGCAAAAATTGTGGGGGATTTGGTGCACCCACTGCTGGACCAAGGTTACCACCTCTACCTGGATAATTTTTATACCAGTGTCCCACTCTTCAAGTGCCTCGCTTCCAGAAGTACTGCAGCATGCGGCACTGCTAGAAGAAATCTGAGGCCTCCCTAAGACTCTGCTTGGGCAAACACTCAGAAGGAGTGAGAGCAGGGCACAATCTAGCAGCAACATATTGTGTGTCAAGTACAAGACAAGAGAGATGTCATTGTAATGACAACAATACATGGCCACACCAATACCCATGTACCAATACGAGGTACCAGTACAGGGACCCCCAAACCAGACTGCATCCTGGACTACAATAGGTACATGGGAGGGGTGGACTTGTAAGATCAAGTCCTGAAGCCCTACAGCGCAATGCGGTGTGGTATAAGAAGCTGGCCGTGCACATCATACAGATAGCATTGTACAATGCGTACGTGCTACGTCGATGTACAGGCCAGAGGGGAACTTTCCTGGAATTTCAAGAGGTGGTTATCAAGAACCTAATCTTTAGGGACCCAGAAGAGGGGGCACCCAATACTTCCGGAAGCGAGGCCACACTCATCGTACCAGGGCAACACTTTACAGGAGAAGTTCCCCAAACTGGCAAAAAGGGAAAAAGTCAAAAGTGGTGCAAAGTCTGCTATAAGAGGGGGATAAGGAAGGACACAATATATCAATGTGACACGTGTCCCGGAAAACCAGGGCTCTGTATGAAAGAGTGTTTTAAAATTTATCATACATCCCTTGATTTTTAATCTACCCCAGTTTTACTTACCCTAATGCACTCCGCAGAGCTTATCCCCCCATCTTTCCCCGTTGGGCCCTGCTGTATGCCCAGGCAGCTGCTAGCAGCCAAATGTAGGGTATTGTCATACCCAGGAGATCCCACATTACAGTTTATGGGGTGTATGTCTCCGATCAAAATGCTCACTACACCTCTAGATGAATGCCTGAAGGGGTGTAGTTTTTAAAACAGGGTGTCACGGTCACAGGGTATGTGGACCCACTAGGCCGCTCTGCCGTAGCGGAGAGGCAGCTGACCAGGTCACAGTCTATATGAAAGTCAATAATAGATAGTAACGCTTGGGTACCTGAACTAGTCCAGACGGTGGCTGTGGCTTCAGCACGGATGGAGGCCGGTGCAGCAGGCAGCACCAGACGTGGCGGGCAAAATCCATTGTGGCAGAAGACACTGGAAGTGGCAGAAGACACTGGACATGGCAGAAGACACTGGACGTGGCAGAAGACACTGGACATGGCAGAAGACACGGGATGTGGCAAATTACAGCAGGTGCCGTAGACACGACTCCAACAGTACGGGAAACACTAAGGGACCATTTGCAAGACAGACTGGGATAAACTAACAACGCTCAGGCAAGGATCAGAAGGGCTGGGGCCTTCTTATAGACCAGGAAATCATGGGCCGTTGATGATGATGATGATAGCCTGATGTCCTACGGTACACAGCAGAACGGAGCGGAAGTGAGCGCTGGCGTCTCCTAGGAAGGAGATGGGGACCAGCGCTCGCGGATCCATGGCTGCGGGCGTCGGGAGGTGAGTAAACCCGATGGCCCGTGGCCATGGACGCTACACAGGGTCACTTCTCAGGGGTTTCAACTGTACTGGTACCTCAGGGGCTTCTGCATACATGACTTCGCACCAGAAAATCCCCAGTAGGCCAAATGGTGGTACTTTCCTTCTGTGCCCTCCCATGGGCCCAAACGGCAGTTTATCACCACAAATGGGGTATTGCCACACTCAGGACAAATTGGGCAACACAATGGGGTATTTTATTCCTTGTTAAAATAAGAACTTTTGAGCCAAAACTACATCTTATTGGAAAAAAATTAAATTTTTTTTAATTGACAGCCCAATTCAAATAAATTCTATGAAAAAAACTGTGTGATCTAAATGGTCACAACACCCATAAATGAATTCCTTGAGGGGTGTAGTTTCCAAAATGGGGTCACTTTTGGTGGGTTTCCATTGCTTTGATACCTCTGGGGCTCTGCAAATGCAACATGGCACCCGAAAACCAAGCCAGCAAAATCTTGAATCCAAAGAAGACATAGCGCTCCTTTCCTTCTGAGCCCTCTCATGAGCCCAAACTGCAGTTTATCACCACAAATGGGGTATTGCCACACTCAGGACAAATTGGGCAACAAAATGGGGTATTTTATTCCTTGCGAAAAAAAAACTTTTAAAACAAAACTACATCTTATTAGAACAAATTAAAAAATGTTAAATTGACAGCCCAATTCAAATAAATTCTATGAAAAAAACTGTGGGATCTAAATGGTCACAACACCCATAAATGAATTCCTTGAGGGGTGTAGTTTCCAAAATGGGGTCACTTCTGGTGGATTTACATTGCTTTGATACCTATGGGGCTCTGCAAATGCGACACGGCACCTGAAAACCAATCCAGCAAAATCTGGACTCCAAAGAACAAATAGCGCTCCTTTCCTTCTGAGCCCTCCCATGGGCCCAAACGACAGTTTATTGCCACAAATGGGGTATTGCTGCACTCAGGAGAAATTGGGCAACAAAATGAGGTATTTTATTCCCTGTGAAAATAAGAAATTTTGATGAAAAATTACATCTAATTGGAAATAAATGTCATTTTTTTAATTTCACAGCCCAATTCAAATACGTGCTGTGTAAAAACTGTGGAGTCAAAATGGTAACAACAACCATAAATGAATTCCTTGAGGGGTGTAGTTTCCAAAATGGGGTCACTTTTGGTGGATTCTTACTGTTTTGGCACCTCAACACCTCTCCAAACCTGGCATGCTGCCTAAAATATATTGTAATAAAAAAAGAGGCCCCAAAATGCACTAGGTGCTTCTTTGCTTCTGGGGCTTGTGTTTTAGTACAGTAGCACGCTAGATGTGGGACATTTCTAAAAACTGCAGAATCTGGACAATACATATTTAGTAGTGTTGCTCTGGTAAAACCTTCTGTGTTACAGAAAAAAATGGAAAAATGTGAAATTCAGCAAGAAAAATTAAATTTGCAAATTTCACCCCCACTGCTTTATTTCCTGTGAAATGCCTAAAGGGTTAAAAAAAACCTTTCTAAATGCTGTTTTGAATAATTTGAGGGGTGTAGTTTTTAAAATGGGGTATTTTATTTCGGTTTCTAATAACCCCTCAAAGCCACTTCAGAACTGAACTGGTAACTTAAAGCGTGGCTAAACTTTTGCAAAAAAAAAATATTTTAACTGCTATTATGTCCCTCTATGTGAATATGTTACTCCTAGCAATTTTTTTCCACTTCAAAGTACCTTTTTTACAGCTTTGCTTTTTTTCTTGTGAAACCGTCCACATCTATTTTCTCACACTTCCTGATTCCGGCCGGTTGCTAGGGGCGTGTCTAGGGGCGTGTTTTACTATGTGTGATGTTACGATCTGTCTGTAGTGAACTCTGAGGTGATCATTACAATACTGTGAGCGTGCACTGAGCTATGCACAGCACATCACATTATATACAGAGATGTAAATATCTCTGCACACTCCAGAGGAAAGCAATCAGAGGTTTTCTTTTAACTTTCCCTGGCAAGTGCCGGGAAGATAAGACAGGATGGCAGGGTGATTGGGGGAGGGGGGACACACCGAGCAGTCCTAGTCTTATCTGATGCTAATTAGCAGCTCAGATTACAGTGTCCTGAGACAGGGGGAGAATCACAGAGACCAGTGCACACAGTCTCTTCCATGAACTGTGTAGTGTATAGAGGCAGAAAGCCCTTCCTGAAGTCACGATGGGGGCGTGCACATCTGACGTCAGGATGGTGCCACCACCCACCCGTACTCACAGGCAGCAGAATTCGTACACTGATACATTCAAATGTTGCACGGATTTCTGCTAGCAACAGGAGACATACAAGAAATAAAATGTGGTAGAAAAGTGTCAGAGTGGCCATTTAAAACACATATAACACAAAAAGGAGCCCAAATTCATTAATAAAGTATATTACAAAACATAAATATATTACACATGCTGCTAGAAAATAAAAAGTTGATCGAACATTTAGTTACGCTTTAAAAAAAAGGCTTTTGAAATTTTCATAAAAATTATGAGAAATTGCTGTTTATGTTCTAAGCCTTGTAACGTCCAAGAAAAATAAAAGAATGTTCAAAAAACGATGCCAATATAAAGTAGACATATGGGAAATGGGAAGGAGAACCATTTGGCTCTTTGAGCTCAAGTTTTGCTGCAATGGTTTTCAGGTGCCATGTAACAATTGCAAAGCCCCTGAGGGACGAAACCAGTGGAAACCCCCAAAAAGTGACCCCATTTGGAAAACTACACCCCTCAAGGAATTTATCAAGGGGTATAGTGAGCATTTTGACCCCACAGGTTTTTTTTTGCTGACTTTAGTGGAATTAGGCCGAGAAAATGAAAATCAAAAATTTCTCTAATAAAATGTAGCCTTAGCTCAGATTTTTCCATTTTCACAATAAATAAAGGCAAAAAAACACCCCAACATTTGTAAAGCAACCTCTTCTGAGCATAGCAATACCCCATATGTTGTAATAAAATGCTGTTTGGACACATGGCATGGCTTAGAAGGGAAGGAGCACCATTTGGCTCTTGGAGCTAAAATTTTGCTGGAATGGTTTTCGGGTGCCATGTCACATTTGCAAAGCACCTGCAGGACCAAATCAGGGAAAACCCCCCAAAAGTGACCCCGTTTAGGAAACTACACCCCTGAAAGAAATTATTGAGGGGTATAGTGAGCATTACAGGTTTTTTTTTTGCTGAATTTAGTGGAATTAGGCCATAAAATTGAAAAGCTACATTTTTTACGATAAAATGTGGACATTTTCAATTTTTACAAGGAATAAAGGAGAAAAAGTACCCCAAACATTTGAAAAGCAATTTCTGCCGATTATGGCAATACCCCATAAGTGGTCGTAAACTACTGTTTGGACATACTGCATGGCTCAAAAGGGAAGGAGCACCCTTTGGAGCTCAAATTTAGCTGGAATGGTTTTCGGGTGCCATGTCACATTTGCAAAGTGCCTGAGGGGCCGAAACAGTGGGAAACCCCCAAAAGTGACCCCATTTGGGAAACTACACACCTTAGCTGCTTCACGCGCTGCGCCGCAACTGTATGTCCTGCAGAGGGCTCGCTTCCCGCACCAGGACGTACAGTGTCCGGGAACCGGGAGGTCAGCTGTCCCCGATAGCTGACACTACAGTCTTGCCGGTCAGCGGATTTTGGCAATTAACCCCATAAATGCGGCGACTGTTTGCGATCGCCGCATTTAAGGGGTTTGAAGCACATCGGCAGCCCCCACGAAGCAATTGTGGGGGCTGCCGATGCTTGTTGTGACAATCGGAGGCCAGACAATGGCCTCCGGTTTGCCATGCACTGAAGCCTCGGATGCACAGCCTCCGGCCGGTCACGTCACAATGACAGTTAGAACACATTACACTACGTCGATAGTGTAATGTACTCTAGCAGCGATCAAAGCTGCAAGTCTAAATGTCCCCTAGTGGGACAAGTAAAAGAAGTAAAAAAAAAAAGGTAATACATTTTTTTTCCAAAAAGTGTAGAAATAAAAGTTAGAAGTTACATAAACAAAAAATTCATTTTTTTCCTATAATAAGAATTTCATTATAGGAAAAAAATGAACACGTTAAAAAAAGTACACATATCTGGTATCACCGCGTACGTAATGACCCCAACTACAAAACTATAATGTTCTTTTTTCCGCACGATGAACACCCCAAAAAAATCAATAAAAAAAACGACACCAGAATCGCTATGTTTTGGTCACCACCCCTCCTGAAATAGAGAATAAAAAGTTATCAAAACGTCACATGTACCCGAAAATAGTACAGATAAGAACTACAACCGTCCCACAAAAAACAAGCCCTTACACAGCTTTTTTGACTAAAAAATAAAAAAGTTATGGCTCTCAGAATATGGTGACACAGAAAATAAATTATTTTATAAAGAAGTGATTTTATTGCGCAAACGCTGCAAAACATAAAGAAACCTATATACATATGGTACCACCATAATCGTACCGACCCGAAGAATAAAGTAAAATTTTAATTTATAGCGCACGGTGAACGCCGCAAAAAAATAAACTAAAAAACATTGTCAGAATTGCTTGTTTTTGCTCACCCGGCTTGCAAAATAATGGAATAAAAAGTGATCAAAAAATCGCATATACCCCAATATGGTACCAATGAAAACTACGGATTGTCCCGCAAGAAATAAGCCCTCAGACAGCTCTGACTGTAACATACAGCTGGCACCGGCGGCAGATGTCGCAGGCTCCGCTTCTGAGCCTGCGCCATCTTGTTACTGCGGCCGGATGCCTTTTAGGCCCTGCCATTCCAGCCTCCAGCGTACCCCATACCAGGAGGGGCCTATCGCCATCTGGTGAGATGGGCAGCGCTTCTGGATGTCCTTGCCGCCGATGCCAGTGTACTCGCCTGCAGCTGGCTGAGCCAGAGTTGGAGGATGGTTAATTGGATGAGCCCCAACGCGGTCCATACTGTGGGACCAAAAAGATATAGCCTTGTGGTTGCGGGTGACAGCTCCGGTTAAGCAGAGTCAGTCCTTTCTCGAGAGCGGCGATTCACCCGATCCGTCCGACCAGGGTGCAGGTTCAAAACTTAGGTTCTGCTGGCAATTTAATGACGGCCAGTGCAAGTTCAGATCAACTTGCAAATTTAAGCACGTGTGTTCACACTGCAACGGACCCTTTCACGGCGCTGCGAAGTGTTTGCGTAAAGGAAAATGGTTCTTCTAGTCAAGGGGGTTACGCCAGTAAGGTTGGGCAGGATGGTCCATTATCTAAATGATTATCCTGATAGGGCTGCGGCCAAGTAAATTTATGAAGGCTTTAGTTTCGGTTTTGTTATTCTCGCTCCTCTGTATGTAGTCCGGGTTGCACGGTCCGCTTACCAGCATCCCAAAGTGGTTTCATCTAAACTCTGTAAACTCTGCGTTAGGTCGTATGACGGGCCCCTTCATTTCTCGCATGCTGGGGGAGCCCAACAAATTTTGCTTGATCCATTATTTATCTTTCCCAAAAGAGTCATTGGTTAACGACGGCATCGACCCGGAGCTGTGTTCCGTAGTTTATACACCATTTGATAAAGTGGTTGGTTTAGTTAGGCGGGCTGGTTGCGGGGCTCTTCTGGCAAAAACTGATATCGAGGCGGCGTTTTGGCTGTTGCCAGTGCACCCTGAGAGCCAACGGCTGTTGGGATGTTTTTGGGATGGGGGGTTTTATGTTGATCGGTGCCTTCCCATGGGTTGCTCCTTGTCGTGCGCATATTTTGAGGCATTTAGTTCCTTCATCGACTGGGTCACTAGGGAGATTGCTGGGGTTGACTCATTGATTCACTACCATGACGATTTTTTGTGTGTCGGCCCCAAAGGTTCCCCTGTGTGTGGTAATCTATTGTATGCTTTACAAAAGGTCACAAGGGACTTTGGTATCCCTTTGGCACATGAAAAGATGGAAGGCCTTGTCACTACTATTTGCTTCTTCGGGATTGAGATAGATTCCATCGCGATGGAATGTAGACTCCCTGAAAATAAGTTGCGGGCCCTCGGAGACGAGGTTCGGCGGGCAAGTGATTTACAAAAAATGACATTGTGTAGTCTGCAGTCGCTGTTGGGGAAGCTAAATTTTGCCTGTCGGATCATGCTGATGGGAAGGGTGTTTTGCCGGCGGTCAGCGGCCGCGACTACAGGTGTGCGGGAACCGCATCATTTTGTGCGATTAGGCAGCGAACATCGGGCCGATTTGCGGGTGTGGAATAATTTTCTCGGGCAATATAATGGCCGGTCCCTGTGGATGTCGTGGGTGCTCGATACGTACGATTTAGACCTATTCACGGATGCGGCGGGGACAGGGGGGTTTGGTGCTTACTGCGGGGGTCAATGGTGTGTGGGTCGTTGGCCGTCGAGCTGGGTGGCTTGCGCTCTTACAAAGAATCTGGTCCTGCTCGAGTTGTTCCCCATCGTGGTTGCCGCAACCATTTGGGGGGATAGGCTCAGGGACAAGAAGGTTCGCTTTCACTGCGACAATCTCGGGGTAGTGTTGGCTATCAATAACACTACTGCATCCTCTCCACCTGTTGTGCAATTGCTTAGGCATTTAGTAATGGTTTGTTTGTCATTGAATGCGTGGGTGGTGGCAGCTCATGTGCCGGGTGTGGAAAATTGTATTGCTGACGCTCTTTCCCGCTCACAGTGGGACCATTTTCTACAGGTGGCACCGGGTGCGGAACCAATGGACACGGCTTATCCGGATGATCTTTGGGAGCTGGTTTCTATTCAGCATGCAGGTTAATTGAGAAGTCTTTGGCGGGGTCAAACGTGGGTCGCTTATTCTGCCAGTTTGCGACGGTGGGAGGATTGGGTAAGATGCTTGGGCGATGTTAATACAGGTCACGACAGGTTGGTCTCTCTTTTGTATTGGTTGGGGGGTGATTATGAGGCAGGCTATTCTGTGGCAAAGGTTAATAGTTTTGTCTCTGCGTTAGATTTTGGTTTTAAGTTGCGGGTTTAATAGATGTGACAAAAGATTTCCTGGTGAGGCAAGCGTTAAAGGGTTTACCTCGGGGCAGGGGGAGTTAGATCACAGGCGGCCCGTTTAGTTTTCCCTCCTTTGCTTACTCGGGTTGGCAGTAGATGCGGTGTGCTGTTCGGGTTTTGAGATAAAGTTGTTCTGACTTGCTTTTTCTCTGGCATTTTTCGGAGCTCTCAGGTTGGGTGAGTTGGTCTCTCCTAGCACATCTCGCACGGGGTGGTCTTAGACGGGATGGTGAGCTATATGATGATAGACTAGAATTCATATTGCGTCGGTCAAAAATGGATCAGCTAGGTTGGGGTAAGCGGAAAGCTTTGTTCTTTCTCCCGGGGGTGGCAGTTTGCCTGGTGCGATGCATGCGTGACTTCGGCCCTCCGGATAGCTTGTGGGACGGGCCATTGCTGCGACATGGGGATGGTACTTTTCTTTCTAGATTCCAATTTTGTGCAGTGTTTAAGAAGTGTTTGTCGGAAGCGGGGGTTGGCTCCGAAGGTTATGCTTCACATTCCTTCCGTATCGGCACGGCGACTGAGGCGGTGCGCTGGGGGTTTGACGAGCTGGGCGTTCGGTGCATTGGGAGGTGGGAATCCAATAGGTTTAGGTCATATGCTCGCACCCATTTGTTGTAAGTGATGCTTTGGCGATTATACTTTCTATGTTGTATGGCGGTGGGTTATGTTGTTGTGACCATTGTGTATTTGCTTATGGATGTGCATGTATGTTTTTTCTTTCATTTCAGGTGCTCACCCATGTCTGGTGTGGATATTGGGGCATTCTTTCATTCACTGGGGCGCCCTGAGGGCGGATGTCCGCCCAGACGGCCACCAACTGAGGATCCCGCGGGTCAACGCAGTCCTGCATTGGCAGGGATTGCGAGGTTTGATGTGGAGCCGGGTCTTGCCCGAGTTCGACATTTATTCACAATTAGATAGGGTTCCTGAGATCCTTATTTTGCATGTTGGCGTGAACGACTTGGGTGTTCGCCCATTTCGCGAGCTCATCCGGGACATTCGGCTTGACTTACACTGTTTGTGGGCTTCGTACCTGGGCTTGGTCGTGGTGTGTTCCGACATTGTTCCTAGGAAAGAATAGCGCTTCGCCCGATCCGTTAAACGAATTAACAAGGCCTGGATAAAGGTGAACTGGGCAGTTTCTGTTTTTGTGTACAGGAATGGGGGTATTTGTGTCCGCCATAGAGACTTAGAGTCTGGCGGCGGCAATTTCTGGAGGGGTGACGGGGTACATCTCAACGAGGTTGGTACGGATTTGTGGAGTTTGGCCTTGGCAGAGGGGATTGAAAGAGCAGTTTCTGTGTGGAGGGACTCACAGGTTTGAGGTAGTCAAGAGCCTGTTTTGCTGTGGCGGGGGAGTCCTTGAGGTTGGTCAATAAAAACTGGTGGGGGGGTCGCATCGGGGTGCATCCTGCAAAATGTATTATTCGTTGGAAGACTTCTTTGGGTGTTATCCCTTTGAAGTGGGTTTCTGGTCAGAACCATCTGCATAGGTGATCGGTGCTTTCGAGCCGTGTTACGGCTGGAGGTAAAAAGGTGGTGGTTGCAGATGGCTATCTCAATTAATCAAAGTAATAACTTCAAGGACTTCCCCTGTCATATTATATGTTAACATATTATTTATGGATGTTATTTATTATTGATGTTTAGTGATATACTGACCCAGGTAGGGTCAGGTGAATTTTGGGAGGAATTCTATTGTGGTGAATTCCCTATGTTTTATACAATGTTTTGGAAAATAGATACAATTTAATTTTATGTAAATAAATAAACGGCTGCTGTGGCCATTAAAATCCAACCTCGTTTCCTCTGAGTTCTTTCTGGGAATTAGGGTATGGTAATGAAGTAAGTGGGTAATCACACACGACTCTACTTAACCATGTCATGTCTCTTCTATGTACCGTTCACCACCCAGGCCAGCTATCCGTACAGTGGGGCCTCATACACCAGCCCTGCTCGGTCCCCAGTTCCAGCTTCAAAGCAGTTAGTCTTTTTCTCTTTACATCAACCTTCACAATGGCTTATATCTCCTTGTCTTCCTTGCAACAATACTTCTCCTCTCTGTAGTACGCAGAGCACGGACAAGCCAACATCCTCCCAACAATGAACATGGCAGGAGGGCTAACTAATCTTTTATAGTGCTAAAACCACCCCCGGAAGTAATGACGCACGCTCATGTGTCCCTCATCACCCTGTTATAGAACAACCAATGCAGCCCAAAATGGCATCCGGGCCGTAAATCCCAGCTCCCTAAATTTAGATGTGTGCGAAAAAGCCAGGCACACTGTCCTACCTGGTTAAAACCGTCAAAAAACAAAACTGATGCAATTGGCACACAATGTCTTTATTGTCAGGTATACACCATTCTCTTCAATGCAGAATACCGTAGCATATCTTCTCCCATACATTGTGAGACAATGTCTGGTTTCACCACTGCACAAGTACCTTATAGTGGGTTTCCAGGTTTGGAGTCACCCCAGATGTAGTCTGAACATATCTTCCGGTAAAGGTGAAAGAAACTGCTGGGGAGTGGTATAGGAAAAGTTTGTAGTAGATAGGTCACCTTTTAGATGATTTAAGATGTTTTTCCTACAATCCATGGTATAAAGGCAGGGGAGTAAGATTTCAATATAGGGGGTATAGAAGTCAGTAGTGCTTTATAATTACGTCTGTATAGTGCTCTTGAATTGCAAAAGAAAGTAGCAAAATGTTGAAAGCTTGAGACTTTGAGGTATTCATGTTCATGTTGAAGGCATAGGCAGTATGTTATTTGCATATGCCGCTATTTTGTATTCCTGTCGCCCGCATCTCAGCCCGTAAATTGAAGTATTTTGCCTAATTGTTTGGAGAAGAGTCTCCCTCACCTTATTAAACAAAAGTGGCAAAATGGGGCAACCTTGACAAGTGCCATTATTGATCACCACTTCGCCGACAAGGTATCTTTAACCTTGATGTAGGGACTAGAGATGAGCGAACTTATGAAAAGTTCGGTTCGGCAAGTTCGCCGAATTTCGTGAAAAAGTTCGATTCGGACCGAACTAGTTCTGACCGAACCTGCAATACAAGAAAGCCCCTAAAAGTGGTGTATAACACTGTTTAAAAGCCCTAGAAGCCCTGTATAACACTCTTAGGTCACCCATGAGTGTATCCAAGTACTTTTGAGCTGTCTTTAAGGCAAAGTTAGTGTCAAACTTACGCCAACATGTATGGCTATAGGAAAACAGATGGGACACGGTGATAACTAACAGAAACCACTGCACTTGTGCATGTTGTATGCTTAATGCATTTTTAAAAAAGGTACAAAAATTAACCATTTTTGGCGGCAGATGCCTGCCAGGGTTCATACATATAAGGTGGTAAAAGAAGAAGCAATGGCTTTTGACAAGCCCTCCAAAAATTGACCCTTTTTATTGGCAGATGCCTGCCAGGGTTCTTCCATATATGGATGTAAAAGCAACAAGCAATGGCTTTTGACAAGCCCTCCAAAAATTGACCCTTTTTATTGGCAGATGCCTGCCGGGTTCTTCCATACATGGATGTAAAAGCAACAAGCAATGGCTTTTGACAAGCCCTCCAAAAATTGACCCTTTTTATTGGCAGATGCCTGCCGGGGTTCTTCCATACATGGATGTAAAAGCAACAAGCAATGGCTTTTGACAAGCCCTCCAAAAATTGACCCTTTGTATTGGCAGATGCCTGCCGGGGTTCTTCCATACATGGATGTAAAAGCAACAAGCAATGGCTTTTGACAAGCCCTCCAAAAATTGACCCTTTTTATTGGCAGATGCCTGCCGGGGTTCTTCCATACATGGATGTAAAAGCAACAAGCAATGGCTTTTGACAAGCCCTCCAAAAATTGACCCTTTTTATTGGCAGATACCTGCCGGGGTTCTTCCATACATGGATGTAAAAGCAACAAGCAATGGCTTTTGACAAGCCCTCCAAAAATTGACCCTTTGTATTGGCAGATGCCTGCGGGGTTCTTCCATACATGCATGTAAAAGCAACAAGCAATGGCTTTTGACAAGCCCTCCAAAAATTGATCCTTTTTATTGGCAGATGCCTGCCGGGGTTCTTCCATACATGGATGTAAAAGCAACAAGCAATGGCTTTTGACAAGCCCTCCAAAAATTGACCCTTTTTATTGGCAAGGGTGAGCAGTAGCAGCACATTAAAAGACAATGGACAGTCACAGGACAAAGCCCTGTGGTGGGGCAGGCCTGCTTGTAGCAGACGGGTGGCAGTGGAGGTGTATTGGTGGTAGTAGAGGTAGACTAGCCAACACAGACAGCAAGGGTGGTAGACTAGTAGTAGCAGCAGCACATTAAAAAAAGAGACTGGACGACAGTCACAGGACAAAGCCCTGTGGTGGGGTAGTCCTGCTTGTAGCAGACGGGCGGCAGTGGAGGTGTATTGGTGGTAGTAGAGGTAGCCAACACAGACAGCAAGGGTGGTAGTAGTAGTAGTAGTAGTAGTAGTAGTAGTAGCAGCACATTAAAACAGACTGGACAGTCACAGGAGGACAAAGCCCTGTGGTGGGGCAGGCCTCAGGCCTGCTTGTAGCAGACGGCAGTGGAGGTGTATTGGTGGTAGTAGAGGTAGCCGACACAGACAGCAAGGGTGGTAGTAGTAGTAGTAGTAGTAGTAGTAGTAGTAGCAGCACATTAAAACAGACTAGACAGTCACAGGAGGACAAAGCCCTGTGGTGGGGCAGGCCTCAGGCCTGCTTGTAGCAGACGGCAGTGGAGGTGTATTGGTGGTAGTAGAGGTAGCCGACACAGACAGCAAGGGTGGTAGTAGTAGTAGTAGTAGTAGTAGTAGTAGCAGCACATTAAAACAGACTGGACAGTCAAAGGAGGACAAAGCCCTGTGGTGGGGCAGGCCTCAGGCCTGCTTGTAGCAGACGGCAGTGGAGGTGTATTGGTGGTAGTAGAGGTAGCCAACAGACAGCAAGGGTGGTAGTAGTAGTAGCAGCACATTAAAAAAAGAGACTGGACAGTCACAGGACAAAGCCCTCTGGTGGGGCAGGCCTGCTTGTAGCAGACGGCACTGGGGTGGATTGGTGGTAGAAGTAGTAGCAGCACCAACAGCGGCACATTAAAAAAAGAGTGGACAGGACAGAATCCCGTAGTAGCAGGCGGCAGTAGCAGGCGGCAGCAGCAGCAGCAATGTCAGATCTAATCAGTGGCATCAGGCACAGGGGTTTTAAAATCCTCACCGATCCACGCTTGATTCATTTTCAGAAACGTGAGATTTTCCAAGCTGTTGGCGGACAATCTTGTTCGCTTAGGGGTGACGAAGCCCCCTGCCGCGCTGAATACCCTCTCTGACGCTACACTGGAGGGTGGACAAGACAGTACACCCATGGCAAACTGGGCCAGTTCTTGCCAATGATCCAATCTGCTGACCCAGAAGTCCATGGGGTCTGGGATCAGCATTTCTGATGGAGAAAGGGCACAGTCCAGGTACGAGTGAACCTGGTTGTTTAGGTGCTGCACCTGGTGATGGTGAACATCCCTTTGGTGACTACGATGTGTGTCAGGTCGGGGTATTGGATGTAAAAATGTTGTCATCATATTTTCCAAACTGAATTGGCTGCTGCTGCTGCTGCTGCCGCTGCTGCCGCGGCTGCCACAGCTGCTGCCTATTACAGAGGTAGCTCTGCCAGAGGCGGTGGAACGATGAGACAGTGGGGAGCGGAGAGTGGCCCCACGGTCAGACATGCTTGCAGCAGGTGTTTGCCGTTTGAAAGCCGTGACAAGCTGGCTGCATAGCTTCTCTCGATAATAAGCCAATTTTGCCTCCCTCTCGGAAGGCGCAAAAAACTCCCTCATTCTGGCTTTATACCAAGGGTCTAAAAGTGTGGATATCCAGTACTCATCTCTTTGCTTCATGATAACTATACGACAGTCAGCGCGCAAGTAACGAAGCATACAGCTCGCCATCCTGGCCAGCGTTTCAGAGGGCCCGGTTGGTTCCATCTCCGCCCCATACTGCCATGGTTGTCCATCATCAAGGTCGTCGTCAGACTCGTCATCACCACCATCACTGTCATGTTGTGCGGCTGCCTCGTCCCCTATCCCTTCCTGTGATTCCATCTCCAAATCCAGCTCCTCTTCAGGTCCTGTTTCCTCATCCTCCTCCTCCTCCTCAACATCCATAGCCAGATGTGATCCTTCCTCCATCCTTTGCTGAATCATCGCTGTGAGCGTTTGCTCCATAATGAATATCAGCGGCATAACATCGTTCATTTCGCTAGCGTCACGGCTCACTAATCGTGTGGCCTCTTCAAAGGGCCTCAAAACGCGACATGCGTCTCTAACCAGCTGCCAGTGCCTGAGCTCGAAATTACACTGGCTCCAAACGCTGCCTGTCTGCTGCATCAGGAAATCATTCACGGCTTTCCGCTGTTCGTACAGACGGTCCAACATGTGCAGGGTGGAATTCCAGCGTGTTGGAACGTCGTAAATCAGGCTGTGTTCTGGGAGATTGTTTTGACGCTGCAAGTGCAGGAGGGCGTGCTTAAATGCATACGAACGTCTAAAGCGAACGCAAACCCTCCTGGACATGGCCAGCACACCCTTCAAACCAACATATGACTTTAAGAAGCGTGTTATCACCAGATTGATCACATGTGCCATGCAAGGAGCGTGTGTCAGGTGACCTAGGGGCAGTGCAGCCACAACGTTCTTGCCGTTATCAGAGACAACATTGCCCAGTGTGAGTTTCAGAGGAGACAGCCAGCGTGCGATTTCCTCCTTGATGCACAGCAGCAGCTCCTGCCCTGTGTGGCTTTTCTCGCCCAGGCTCAGCAGGTGTAAGACAGCGTTGTGGCGCTTCACCTTGCACCTATGAAAAGAGAAGGGAGGAGGAGTGGAAGATACGGTGTGTCCTGTCGGGGACGGGAAGACCTCCAAGGAGGAAGGCAAGGAGGAGGAGGAGGAGTAGGAGGAGGAGGATGGTAGGCGCCTGGTGTCCAGAGTTGAACCAGAAAGATACAAACGTGGAGGTGGTAATGCCTGGCATTGCTGCGGTGGTGCATCGGACTGCAAAATATTGACCCAGTGGGCCGTGAAAGACATGTACTGTCCCTGCCCATAGTTGCTGCTCCACGTGTCGACGGTGGCATGTACCCTGCTGCACACGGATAATTGCAAGGACTGGCACACCTTTTCCTCCACATGCTTGTGCAAGGCAGGGACAGCTGTTTTGGAGAAGTAATGTCGGCTAGGTATTCGCCACCTAGGCTGAGCGCACGCCATCAATTGCTTGAAGCCGGCGGAGTCGACCAGGTGGTACGGCAGCGACTGCACCACCAACAACTTAGCCAGGTGTGAATTAAGCCGCACGACAAGTGGATGACTGGGTATATATTGTTGCTTATTGGACAACGATTCCGTAATGGATAACTGACGGGACGTAGGAGGAGCACTAGATGACAGTGATGATGATGATGACAATGACATGGTGGATAAGGCCTGGCTACTACTTCGATGACAGGGACTCGGAGCAGCAGCAGCAGCGGAAGAGGGGTCTTCATTAGATGTACATGATGGTGGGGCATGTTGATGCCGTTCCATGTGTTTACGTAGAGCAGTAGTTCCTACATTGCTGCCCTGCCCACGCCTTACTTTCTGCTTGCAGATACGGCACTGTGCCATGTTTTCGTCCTCCGGGAAGGTACAGAAAAATTGCCACACGGCAGAGTACCGTAAAGAGGTAGTACCACGTCCACCACCACCACCACCACCACAACCACCCGAGCTTGCCCCTTGTCTGGCAGGCTTTTTTCGGGAGCCTACACCAGCATCTGTGTCGCCGTCACCGGCTCCTGAGCTGACCCTACCGCTGCAACGTTTTGCAGATTGACTTCTGCCCCTACCTCGGCTTGGCTGTTTATCACGTCCAGTGCCGCCACTACTACCCTCCTCCTCTGACGCCGTCATCACCTCGTCACCTGGTTCCCACGTCCTGTCTAAAACAACATCATCATCATAGCCTTCCTCATCATCCCCGCCACTTCTGTCACTGTGTTGTGAATGTGATGTGACATCATGGCGGGCTCCATGCCCCCCCTCATTACTGCGTCTGCCACCACGGCTACCACCACCAACACCCCCACTACCGCAACTATGCGTCTCGGTCACCGCTTCCACCTCCACCACCGCCGCAACACACTCCGTTGGCTGACTCGCGGAAAACAAATCATCATCATCATCATCATCACTATGTTGTTCAGTATCTTCCTTCGCACCCGAGGAGATGTCTCTTAGGACTCTCAGGAAAGATGGCTTCCCGCTAGGAAGGGGAAGCGAAGACATAGATGATGGAATCGAAACGCTAGAAATACCTATATTACTACTGTCACCGTGCCAAGGAACTGTAGAGGATCTGGAATCCAATGAAACCTGGCTTGAAGCCAGATCGTCAGAGTCTTCCTGCTGAGATGACCGCGAGCCAGCCAACCAGTCCACAATGGCCGTATTGTCTAAAGTAACCCGCCCACCGGAGATGGACAAGTCTGGCTTGCTGATACTACTACCAGCAGGCACATGGCAGCTGCTACTAGTGGAACTGGGCACATGTCTTGTGCCACAAATGCTGGTACTGGGTGTGGCACCAACAGATCCAACATTTGGACTGGAAGAGGAGACGGCATGGGTGTTTTTTCCTCGTCCTTTCACAACCTTTTTTTTCCCAGACATTTCAGAGCCCCTTCTAAAAGCGTATTCACACACTGACACTGGCTTGGCAAATGGCAATGAATGAGAATTTCAATCAGCCTCGCTGCAGTGCACTCAGGGAATGCTGGGTGTTGTAGTACTACTAGGCTGCCTGTATCGCAAGTTGGATTGTTATTCCTGTTAACGGCCAGGGATGAGCCCCTTCTAAAAGCGTATTCACACACTGACACTGGCTTGGCAAATGGCAATGAATGAGAATTTCAATCAGCCTCGCTGCAGTGCACTCAGGGAATGCTGGGCCTTGTAGTACTACTAGGCTGCCTGTATCGCAAGTTGGATTGTTATTCCTGTTAACGGCCAGGGATGAGCCCCTTCTAAAAGTGTATTCACACACTGACACTGGCTTGGCAAATGGCAATGAATGAGAATTTCAATCAGCCTCGCTGCAGTGCACTCAGGGAATGCTGGGCCTTGTAGTACTACTAGGCTGCCTGTATCGCAAGTTGGATTGTTATTCCTGTTAACGGCCAGGGATGAGCCCCTTCTAAAAGCGTATTCACACACTGACACTGGCTTGGCAAATGGCAATGAATGAGAATTTCAATCAGCCTCGCTGCAGTGCACTCAGGGAATGCTGGGCCTTGTAGTACTACTAGGCTGCCTGTATCGCAAGTTGGATTGTTATTCCTGTTAACGGCCAGGGATGAGCCCCTTCTAAAAGCGTATTCACACACTGACACTGGCTTGGCAAATGGCAATGAATGAGAATTTCAATCAGCCTCGCTGCAGTGCACTCAGGGAATGCTGGGCCTTGTAGTACTACTAGGCTGCCTGTATCGCAAGTTGGATTGTTATTCCTGTTAACGGCCAGGGATGAGCCCCTTCTAAAAGCGTATTCACACACTGACACTGGCTTGGCAAATGGCAATGAATGAGAATTTCAATCAGCCTCGCTGCAGTGCACTCAGGGAATGCTGGGCCATGTAGTACTACTAGGCTGCCTGTATCGCAAGTTGGATTGTTATTCCTGTTAACGGCCAGGGATGAGCCCCTTCTAAAAGCGTATTCACACACTGACACTGGCTTGGCAAATGGCAATGAATGAGAAATTAAATCAGCCTCGCTGCAGTGCACTCAGGGAATGCTGGGCCTTGTAGTACTACTAGGCTGCCTGTATCACAAGTTGGATTGTTATTCCTGTTAACGGCCAGGGATGAGCCCCTTCTAAAAGCGTATTCACACACTGACACTGGCTTGGCAAATGGCAATGAATGAGAATTTCAATCAGCCTCGCTGCAGTGCACTCAGGGAATGCTGGGCCTTGTAGTACTACTAGGCTGCCTGTATCGCAAGTTGGATTGTTATTCCTGTTAACGGCCAGGGATGAGCCCCTTCTAAAAGCGTATTCACACACTGACACTGGCTTGGCAAATGGCAATGAATGAGAATTTCAATCAGCCTCGCTGCAGTGCACTCAGGGAATGCTGGGCCTTGTAGTACTACTAGGCTGCCTGTATCGCAAGTTGGATTGTTATTCCTGTTAACGGCCAGGGATGAGCCCCTTCTAAAAGCGTATTCACACACTGACACTGGCTTGGCAAATGGCAATGAATGAGAATTTCAATCAGCCTCGCTGCAGTGCACTCAGGGAATGCTGGGCCTTGTAGTACTACTAGGCTGCCTGTATCGCAAGTTGGATTGTTATTCCTGTTAACGGCCAGGGATGAGCCCCTTCTAAAAGCGTATTCACACACTGACACTGGCTTGGCAAATGGCAATGAATGAGAATTTCAATCAGCCTCGCTGCAGTGCACTCAGGGAATGCTGGGCCTTGTAGTACTACTAGGCTGCCTGTATCGCAAGTTGGATTGTTATTCCTGTTAACGGCCAGGGATGAGCCCCTTCTAAAAGCGTATTCACACACTGACACTGGCTTGGCAAATGGCAATGAATGAGAATTTCAATCAGCCTCGCTGCAGTGCACTCAGGGAATGCTGGGCCTTGTAGTACTACTAGGCTGCCTGTATCGCAAGTTGGATTGTTATTCCTGTTAACGGCCAGGGATGAGCCCCTTCTAAAAGCGTATTCACACACTGACACTGGCTTGGCAAATGGCAATGAATGAGAATTTCAATCAGCCTCGCTGCAGTGCACTCAGGGAATGCTGGGCCTTGTAGTACTACTAGGCTGCCTGTATCGCAAGTTGGATTGTTATTCCTGTTAACGGCCAGGGATGAGCCCCTTCTAAAAGCGTATTCACACACTGACACTGGCTTGGCAAATGGCAATGAATGAGAATTTCAATCAGCCTCGCTGCAGTGCACTCAGGGAATGCTGGGCCTTGTAGTACTACTAGGCTGCCTGTATCGCAAGTTGGATTGTTATTCCTGTTAACGGCCAGGGATGAGCCCCTTCTAAAAGCGTATTCACACACTGACACTGGCTTGGCAAATGGCAATGAATGAGAGTTTCATTCAGCCTCGCTGCAGTGCACTCAGGGAATGCTGGGCCTTGTAGTACTACTACTACCACTACTACAAAGGCTGCCTGTATTGCAAGTTGGATGCAACGGGGATGAGCCCCTTATAAAAGTGTATTCACACACTGGCTGAGTAGTGAGTAGTGGATGAGCCCCTTCGATTTCTGGATTCCTGCCTTTTAGATTCCTAAAGCTTTCCCTTACTGCACAGAGATGCTATCCCTACAGCTCCTGTCTCTAAAATGGCCGCTGAGCTCCGTGCATAGACTTTTATTGCAGGCTTGAGCCCACCCCTATGCTGCCTCCCGATTGGCTGGGAGAGCCGTTTGCAAGGCATTATGGGGTAGCCTGATGTCAGGTGATCTTGTGAAATCCTCCATTTTAGATGTAACATGTGGCAGGCGCCAAAAATGTAGCCGGGTTCGGTCAAAACGGGTTCGGCCGAACCCGGTGAAGTTCGGATTCGCTGCGAACCGAACTTTTCCTGAAGTTCGGACCAAAACCGGGTTCGGTTGTCCCGGTTTGCTCATCTCTAGTAGGGACTATACATTGCAAAAATTGCTTAAATAAATTTTGGTGGGAATCTGTATTTCTTTATAGTGTTTTCCACAAAAAGCCACGCGACTCTGTCGAATGCCCTTTCAGCATCTGTACCGAGGAGGATAAAATGGGATTTAAATTTCTTGCTGTATACAATAGAATTAGGAACTTTCCCTCCCCGGCACAAAGCTGGTCTGATCAGGGTGTATGATATGGTAGAGTTGGTTGGATCCCAGCGGCCAAAGTCTTGGCTTACAACTTCAGATCTAGGTTCAATAGTGATATTGGTTGACATTTAGACAGAATTTGATGATTCTTTACCCTATTTGTGTATCAGCATAATATGTGCCTCTAATGTATTTGGTAAGAAAGGTGAGCCATTTATTGAGGAACTAAGAATAATAATGAAGGGGCAGTTCATTAGGGGAGAGACCTTTCCCTTTTGATGTGGATTAGAGTTCTTCCACTGTAATTGGGTCACATACTGTAAGTGCGAGGCATGTACATCAGATATGACAGGGAGGTCTGTACCCTCTATTCTGACATTTTAGCCTTTTGGCTAATGGAGTCTTCCGCTTCATTATTTTTAATGTTATATAGCTCAAAATAATATTTATGGAATGCTTCTGCTATTTCCCCTGAATCGGAGACCTCTGTATCATCTCGCTTTTTAATTGCCAGGATACTAGTTATGATCTTCCTTTGTTTAATACTGGTGAACATGAATTTGGTTGGTTTGTAGTAATTTTGTTTGTCAGACATAAATAGTTTGGCAAATTGAAAATTAAGTAGGTTTTTCAGTTTCTCTTTTAAGTTAGAGAGTTTGGCAAGATGGGTGTCACTAAGTGATTTTCCATGTAAAGATTCTAGAGGTCATATCTTGTCAGTGAGACCTGCGATCTTCCTTGCTCTTTGTTTATTGTGATACAAGGCTAAGGCGATTATTTCCCCTCGTATGACTGCATTGTGAGATTTCCATAATACATGTCGGGACATATCTGGTGATTCAATTTGAGCAAAGATCTCCTGTAAAATGTGAGTAATCTTCTCTTTAACTTCTGTGATGTAGAATAATGTTTCACTTAGTCTCCAGTTATATTTTTTAGGAGTTTGTATGGGTGTATAAATGGTAAGAAAAACAGGGGTGTGATCTGAATGTATCATGGAATCTATTGATGCTTCTAATCTAGACAATGTTTACATATTGAGATGGATAGAATATATACTCTAGTCTATTGTACGAATTATGTGGTGCTGAAAAATGTGTGCAATCTTTCTTTCTGGGATCTATCTGTGAGTGAGGCTTTATGAAATGATGAAACTTTCTTACGGTGAGCTAAAGTCTTATTTGGCTATTACAGCACTACCTTCATGATCTTCTTCAAACTATTGGAGGGTCTGGCTTATCCATGGTTTATCCATGTTGACTGAGATGTATTAGGTGCATATAAATTGCCAAATGCGTATAGTTGGTTATCAACATTCACCTTTAAAACCACATTTCTGCCTTCCGAATCAATTATATGATAATGATTAATTATAGAAATGCTCAAGTTTCTATAAAAACCTATACTTACTCCCATTCTAGCAGCTGAAAGAGAAAAGCTATGTATCCAAGGAGGGGAAGCTGAATCAGAGAGGTTTGGTATATGGTTGTGTTTGAACTGGGTTTCTTGTAAAGCAGCATAGTTGTATCTTTTCTTTTTGAAAATTATGTAATATTTAACCTCTTTTAGGTGGCTAATTTAAGCCTCTCGCATTATACAGTATGTTACTCCACGTAATGAGGCCAGCATATAACTTTGTAAGTGTAACGTTTATAAGTGATAGCTCAGCTAGAGATTGTTGACAGGATGGTACATAATGGATAAAGGGGGAGGTGGGGTTTTTGCATGGGTGGCCAGGGGTAGGTTGGGAATATAACCTGGATGGGTACTGTAAAAGCAGAGGGACTTTGGAAAGTGTCCCAGGTGGCATATCCCTGAAGAACCTCTGAGTCCCTAGTTTTGTATAACTAAAACCAGAATGTTTGTTATAGTATAAAATCTGAATGGTTGTAGAGCAAGACTCATTAGAATCAACAGAGGTGTTAGCCTATATAAAAAAAAAAGTGTTAAGAAATGAAACTGAGTTAAAGGCAGAATCCTGTACTTTACTATATAACACCTTAATGTGGGTTTGAATTTCTACCAGTCTCTTAGCCTGGCATAACTAAACACATCAGGTGTTACCTCACCGACCAGGCCAATGCAACACTGGAGCCACAGCCAATAAAGCTATTAAACCACTGTATGCACCCCGCAAGGGCCCCTGTCAGCGACGTTGCAAATGATATTGTGCTTAACACATACAATATAACAGTATTCTAAAGGTATTCAGAAAGAGAGATGATAAATGCAAGGACCATTTCTAATTGTCAGTTTTAGCTGCAATGATGTCTCTCATACACAGCACACACAGAGAAGAGAAGATCTTGCTGTCCTATCTCCGCTATCTATCGCCCACACTCAGAAGCAGCAGCAGCAGCAGCATGGATCACAGTATAGAGAATTACTAAGCAGTGCAGCTCTGAATCCAGAACAGGGGTGAGACAGTAAAACACTTACTAGAAGCTGCAGCAGCAATATCCATTCTAGTTCATCCCAAAGGTGTTCAATGGGATTGAGGTCAGCGCTCTGTGCAGACCAGCTAAGTTCTTCAACACCAAACTCACCCAACTATGGCTTCATGAACCTTTCTTTGTGCACTAGGGAACAGTCATGCTCGAACAGAAAAGGGCCTTCCCCAAACTGCTTCCACAAAGTTGGAAGCATACAGTTGTCCAAAAATGTCTTGGTATTCTGAAGAAATAAGATTTATTTTCTGTGGAAATAAGGGGCCTAGGCCAATCCCTGGAAAAGAAACTTCTAATATTATCTCTCCTCCACCAAACTTTACAGTTGGCACAATGCAGTCAAGCAGGTAATGTTCACCTGGGATTCGCCAAATCCAGACTCATTCTTCAGACTGCCAGATAGAGAATTGTGATTTATCTCTTCACATAACATGTTTCCACTGCTCCAGAGTTCAGTGGTGGCGTGCTTTACACCACTCCATCTGACGCTTTTCATTGTGCTTGATGATTTAAAGGAAACCTGTCACCAGCATTTCACCTATTAAACCAGCAATACCTGGTGGAAGTGGGTGAAAAATCATTTCTATATAACCTATAATTGTCTTCTTAGTCGGCTCTGTAGCTTTAGTATTCAGTTTTTTTAGTGTTCCCGCACTGTATGCAAATGAGCATAAAATCTTCGTTTGAAGAGAGTCAAATTTTCATTTAAAAAGAGTCAAATCTTCATTCTTCAAATATTTCCGAGTCTACTCCGCCTCCTTACTTTTGATTGACAGCTCCTCACCTTCCCCCAGCACACAAAATCCCACGTTTGTGCATTGATGTCTTATTCTAGTGTGTGAGTACAACGGGACACCGGATTATTACAATAAATGGCGCAAAATGTTTGTAGACCGTTATTTAGTTAGAGAAGGAGTTTAGGAGAGGGGATAACGGCAATGAACTTTTGATAGCAGTGGCCAGTGGGGGTTGAGTAAAGTTCAGTAGGTGAAATGTGAGTGACAGGTTCCGTTTAAAGGGAAGGTGTCATGATTTTTTATTATTTTTTATTATATTGCTTTTAATATAATGTAAACAAAAATGTAATTTAGTTGTGTTGTCACTTTCTACTTTTTAATGTATTCATATTTTTACTTCTCTATGGGGGCTGCCATTTTTTTCTTCTCTGTATGTTTCGATTAACGACACATACACAGATGGAATATGGCAGCTACAGGGCAAAGGGCACAATGAACTTGAGCCGTTCATTGCTTCTACTATCTGGCTTTGTACTGCGCAGACGCAGGTCAGAGTCACACCGCAGAGAAGCCGGTTTGTAGGGAGATAGCAGGTGCCATTATGAAAACCAGCTGCACTGCAGGTAAGGTGTGTGTCTCTGTCTGTCCTTCTCTCTCACAGATTCCCGCTCTCATGACCCCCGATGGGCCCCCCCACCCGGCGCGCCCCCCCCCCGCTGTCGCTAGATGTATTCTCAGTGTGGGCGGTGCGCGGAGCTAAGCTTGTCAGATGTCGTAGAGCTGAGAGTGTCTGTGTCTGTGTAGTAGAGCTGAGTGTGTGTATGTATGTATGTATGTAGCAGTTCTGAGTGAGAGATGTATTCTCAGGGTGGACGGTGTGCGGAGCTAAGCTTGTCAGATGTAGTAGAGATGAGTGTGTGTGTGTGTCTGTGTAGTAGACCTGAGTGTGTGTGTGTGTGTGTGTGTGTGTGTGTGTGTGTGTCTGTGTAGTAAAGCTGTGTTCGTGTATGTATGTAGCAGTGCTGAGTGTGAGATGTATTCCCAGTGTGGACGGTGTGCGGAGCTAAGCTTGTCAGATGTAGTAGAGCTGAGTGTATGTGTGTGTCTGTGTAGTAGAGCTGAGTGTGTGTGTGTCTGTGTAGTAGAGCTGAGTGTGTGTGTGTCTGTGTAGTAGAGCTGAGTGTGTGTTTATGTGTGTATGTAGCAGTGCTGAGTGTGAGATGTATTCTCAGTGTGGACGGTGTGCGGACTGTGATCGGGTGAGGAGGTGAGGTATCCATCAGCAGGAGGTCAGGGAGGAGACTGTCAGCAGCAGATGGTTATTCCTATCACAGAGTGGTGTGACAGTCTCCTCTACTGTCAGCAAAGTTGTATGGGGATGATGGAGGAGAGTGTCAGCAAGATTGTATTGGGACGCTGGAGGAGACTATCAGCAGTATTGAGTGGTAATGTTGGATGAGACTGTCAGATTGTATGGTGATGCGTCCCCACCAAGTCTTGCTGGCAGTCTCTTCCATCATCACCACCCAATCTTGCTGACAGTCTCCTCCATAATCACCACCCAATCTTGCTGACAGTCTCCTCCAGCATCACCATACAATCCTGCTGACAGTTTCCTCCATCATCACCACCCAATCTTGCTGACAGTCTCCTCCAGCGTCACCATTCAATCCTGCTGACAGTCTCCTCCAGCGTTACCATACAATCCTGCTGACAGTGATGCTGGAGGAGACTGTCAGCAGGATTGTATGGTGACCCTGGAGGAGACTGTCAGCAGTATTAGGCGGTGATGCTGGAGGAGACTGTCAGTATTATTGTATGGTGACGCTGGAGGAGACTGTCAGCAGTATTGGGCGGTGATGCTGGAGAAGACTGTCAGCAGGATTGTATGGTGACGCTGGAGGAGACTGTCAGCAGTATTGGGTGGTGATCCTGGAGGAGACTGTCAGCAGGATTGTATGGTGACGCTGGAGGAAACTGTCAGCAGTATTGGGTGGTGATCCTGGAGGAGACTGTTAGCAGGATGGAGGGATAAAGACATTTAGCAGGAGAGGCATGTAAAATGCGCAAAAAACGGTGTCAAATACATGCCGAGTGAACCTGTCAACTGAAAAGTCATTCACTTCACTTTAATCATTCTAAGGGTTTATTCACACGCAGTGTTTTAAAGCCGTTTTTCATCCGTAAACGTCCCGAAAAACGGCTGAAAAATCGGAAACAGAACGCCTCCAAACATCTGCCCATTGGTTTCAATGGGAAATACAGCCTTCTGTTCAAACGGGGCATTTTTTTATGCGCCCATTTTCCAAAAACCACACATAAAAAGACGCCCGCCAAAAAGAAGTGCATGTCACTTCTTGGGACGTTTTTGGAGCCGTTTTTCATTGACTCTATAGAAAAACAGTTCCAAAAACGGCCGTAAAATACACCGCCAAAAACGCGAGTTTGATTAAAAAATCAGAAGCTGTTTTCCCTTTGTTTAGTAAGAGTGTGAACATACCATTAGCCTTTTGGTGTGTACTATAGCTTCTGCCAGCTGCATTTCAACAATCACACCCAAAATGGCATAAATGTGAATTAGTGAGCAAGGGACCCAATCAGGCTGGGTTCACACGACCACATTAACGTCCGTAATGGACGGACGTACTTCGGCCGGAAGTCCCGGACCGAACTCAGTGCAGGGAGCCGGGCTCCTAGCATCGTAGATATGTACGACGCTAGGAGAGCCTGCCTCTCCGTGGAACTACTGTCCCGTACTGAAAACATGATTTCAGTACGGGACAGTTGTCCTGCAGAGAGGCAGGGACTCCTAGCATCGTACATAACTATGATGCTAGGAGCCCGGCTCCCTGCACTGAGTTCGGTTCGGGACTTCCGGCCGAAATACGTCCGTCCATTACGGATGTTAATGTGGTCGTGTGAACCCAGCCTTACTGTTTTTGCACAGGGGCTGCCCACCGCTGTGTATCATTAGTAGACAAAAATATGAACAGAACAGCAGTATATTATGCTGAGCACCAAAGTAGAACAAAATATCCCATTTACAGAGGGTTTTTTTAAACCATGAAATTTATAAGAATTTTATGACAATCCAATTGAAAAAGAAATTCCAGTCTTATAAGTGTATCCAATTTTAGGTCATCCTGTTTGCAATTGCAAATTATTGTGTTCCTCGAAATTCTGATTAATGCTCCACCATATGGTAATAAAAGATATTCCTTCATTATAGTGGACTCCTCCAGCTGTAAAATTGTCACAGTTAGAAATTGCTCCTGGTGCT
This sequence comes from Rhinoderma darwinii, assembly GCF_050947455.1. Lineage (NCBI taxonomy): Eukaryota > Metazoa > Chordata > Amphibia > Anura > Rhinodermatidae > Rhinoderma > Rhinoderma darwinii. The sequence continues at coordinate 544,305,873 of NC_134687.1, read as the reverse complement.
TTTTAAGAGCCAAAATATAAGATTAGCATTTATAGTAGTATAGGAGTGTGTAGGCAAATTATGGTTCAGCTTAACAATTTAATACTTAAAGATAAAAAAATGACACCAGCATGAAATAAACAGTTTACTTTCAGGACGAAAAGTAATATAAACCTACTGCAGGTATCATACCATATTTGCATAAGCTTTCTACATGTCTTTTAGACTTGATGCACAACTTGGATTTCCATACTGTTGCGTTTTATGGTATTAGACACCTCTATTTCAAATGCAGTTTAATTACCTTTCTCTTAGTACCGAAATTGAGCAATTTAAATAGCGTTCTAATTGAAGCTTCCAAAGGGCATGGTGGATGATATGGAGCCTGTTTGGGTTTTTTTTCAAATTGAGCAGAAACTACTGTAAAAATGATGATGTTCTATAGTTGAGTTGAGATGTTTTTGTGGCTGTCAAATTTCCAGGTATTTTCGCTCCGAATGTTTGCTTCAATGAACATAGCACAAATAGGAGAAAAAAAATCACCCAAAAGGACAGCTTATTCAAATCTGCTATGTAAAATCAATATGCGCAGAGAACAGACACAAAACAAAAAACAAAACTTCAAGGGCTGTACGCTTCTTTCAGAACCATTGTTTTTCTTCTTATAAATAACCAACCTGAGGAAAGATGCTACTGGCTCTTCAGTTCATTTTAAGTGGCAGGATAAAGAGAACTCTGCAGATGTTTTTATGACTAGAAGAAATACGATATGAACTAGTATTAAAACTGGAAGAATAAATATGTCAGGACTCACACAGAATATGATAAATCAAGGAGAAAGAGAACTTACTGCATATTCTAAATGTACAGTTAAATGGGGCTCACACTAGTGCAACTGATCGACAAATGATGCATAAAATGACATCAGTTTACATTCGCTTTCAGTCAGTTTTGAGATCTGGCTCTGATATTTGGACCCAAAATATGTAGCATATGTTAATCACTTCCTATAAAACAAAATTGATCCTGACTGAACTAATGCAAAACCAGATTGCATCACAAAGAACTCAGTGGGGTCTGTCAAAGAGTCTTTCCTTTACATTTTTTTTTTGCTAAAATATGTACAATTTATATATATATATATATATATATATATATATATATATATATATATATATATATATATATATATATATATACATACATACAAACACTGTGGTGTACATGGCCAAATATACATACAAATAGTATACTTACCATAGAGGCTGCTATGGGGCACTCAAGGAAAAGGAGCCCAGTCCTGGTTGGTCCTCCTTTTTGTTACTAGGTGTGGAGACCAAGAGGTTTAATAGGGGACTAACTTTGAACTTTTCCATGGGGTCACCTCTCTTTAATGTATACCTCCCATGCATATTAAAAAACATTGAAAATATTGTTTAACCCCTTGGAGACGCAGCCAATTTTCAGATTTTCATTTTTGTTTTTTCTTCCCCGCCTTCCAAAAGCCATAACTTTTTATTTTTCCGTTGACATAGCCGTATAGGGCTTGTTCTTAGGGAGTTGTCGTTTATCACACCGTTATTTAATGTACCATATAATGTACGGGGAAACGAAAAAAAAAAAATTCTTTGTGAGGTAAAATGGGCAAAAAACACCTTTGTTTTTTGGGTTTCGTATTTTTGACATACATCATGCAGTAAAAACGACATGTTACTTTTATTCTATGGGTTAATACGATTACGGAGATACCAAATTAATATTGTTTTTTTATGTTTTATTGCTTTTATAAAAGAAAAAACCTATGGCCATATTCTGAAAGCCATCTTTTTTTTAATTTTTCCTATGATTGAGCGGTATGAGGGCTTATTTTTCTTATCCGGACAAGCTAGAGTTTTTATTGGTACCATTTTGGAGTACATGCAACTTCTTGATCACATTTTAATAAATTTTTTGGGGTGACCAAAAACAGCAATTCTGGCGTTTTTAAATATTTTTTTTTTATATTAAAAAAACTTTATTTAACCCTTATTTAACCTTATTTTAGTTTTTTATATTAGGGCACTTGAACCAGCGATCATTGGATTGCTTGCATGATATGCGGCAATACTAATGTATTGCAGTATACTGCAATTTTTACATGCTCCTATTGATCCCCGCCGCCGGCAGGGCTTAAAAGGAGTGCAAAGATGGCAGACCTGGGGGCCTTTGTTAAGCCCACAGGCTGCAAAAATCAACCATCGGCACCATGCAATCGGGTCACGGAGCGCTGATGGCCAGTCGGAGGGGGCCATCCCCTTATTTTAACAGCTTAGATGCTGCGGTCGCTATTGAACATGGCATCTAAGTGCTTAAATGGGCGGAATCGAAATGAAATTCGATTCCGCCTGTTGCAGTGTGGCGTCGGCCCATTAGCGCGCTCCATACTTCCCCTTGGTGGCTGTCACGTACACTACCGTTCAAAAGTTTGGGGTCACCCAGACAATTTTGTGTTTTCCATGAAAACTCACACTTATATTTATCAAATGAGTTGCAAAATGACTAGAAAATATAGTCAAGACATTGATAAGGTTAGAAATAATGATTTTTATTTGAAATAATATTTTTCTCCTTCAAACTTTGCTTTCGTCAAAGAATGCTCCATTTGCAGCAATTACAGCATTGCAGACCTTTGGCATTCTAGCTGTTCATTTTCTGAGGTAATTGGGAGAAATTTCACCCCATGCTTCCAGAAGCCCCTCCCACAAGTTGGATTGGCTTGATGAGCACTTCTTGCGTACCATATGGTCAAGCTGCTCCCACAACAGCTCTATGGGGTTGAGATCTGGTGAATGCGCTGGCCACTCCATTACAGATAGAATACCAGCTGCCTGCTTCTTCCCTAAATAGTTCTTGCATAATTTGGAGGTGTGCTTTGGGTCATTGTCCTGTTGTAGGATGAAATTGGCTCCAATCAAGTGCTGTTAACAGAGTATGGCATGGCGTTGCAAAATGGAGTGATAGTCTTCCTTATTCAAAATCCCTTTTACCTTGTACAAACCTCCCACTTTACCAGCACCAAAGCAACCCGAGACCATCACATTACCTCCACCATGCTTGACAGATGGCGTCAGGCACTCTTCCAGCATCTTTTCAGTTTTTCTGCATCTCACAAATGTTCTTCTGTGTGATCCAAACACCTCAAACTTCGATTCGTCTGTCCATAACACTTTTTTCCAATCTTCCTCTGTCCAATATCTGTGTGCTTTTGCCCATATTAATCTTTTCCTTTTATTAGCCAGTATCAGATATGGCTTTTTCTTTTCCACTCTGCCCGGAAGGCAAGCATCCCGGAGTCGCCTCTTCACTGTAGACGTTGACACTGGCGTTTTGCGGGTACTATTTAATGAAGCTGCCAGTTGAGGACCTGTGAGGCGTCTATTTCACATGAAAGCTCTCTTTTTCTAGCCATTTTGAGAGCTAGGGTTTTCAAGTGTTTTCTAATCATCCATTAGCCTTCTAACACAGTTAGCAAACAAAATGTACCATTAGAACACTGGAGTGATGGTTGCTGGAAATGGGCCTCTATACACCTATGTAGATATTGCATTAAAAACCAGACGTTTGCAGGTAGAACAGTCATTTAGCACATTAACAATGTATAGAGTGTATTTCTGATTAATTTAATGTTATCTTCTTTTCTTGCAAAAATAAGGAAATTTCTAAGTGACCCTAAACTTTTGAGCGGTAGTGTACATGCACGTTATATGTCGCCAATGGGTTAATATGATTAGGTGGAAAGATCGATAGTTAAATAATATATAAGATAGATAAATAGATATACTATATGGCCAAAAGTATGTGAACAGCCCTTATTATTATTAAGTTCAGGGGTTTCAGGCACCCCCATTGCAAACAGGTGCATACAATATACCACATAGCTCTGCAATCTCCATAGACAAATATTGGTAGTAGCATGGGTCATACAGAAGAGATAGATCTTCCCTGGTTGACTGTAAGAGCTATTATTTTATTTTGGAATTGTCTAGGAATACCAACAGCTCAGCCATGAAACAGTAGACCACACAAACTGAAGTGTATGGCGTGTAAAAAATTATTTTCTGGGGTTTTGGCTCGGCCCCTCATTGCCAGTAAAGGGTAATGTTAATGTTACAACATACAAAGACATAATAGAAAATTGGACGCTTCCAACTTTGTGGCAACAGAAAGATTTTAAAGGGAAGGTGTCATGATTTTTTATTTTTTTTATTATATTGCTTTTAATAAAATATAAACAAAAATTTTATTTATTAGTGTTGTGACTTACAAACTTTTTACTGTGTTCTTACTTTTACTTCTCTATAAGGGCTGCCATTTTTTTTCATCTCTGTATGTGTAGATTAACGACACATACAGAGATGGAATATGGCACATACAACCCCATAGAGAATGCGAACGGGAGCCGTTCCATTCTCAGAAGCGTACACAGTCTGTGTGGGAACGGCGCATGCGCCGCTCCCACACGGACCAAAACAAAGCTCGTTCGTAGAGCTAAATCCGGCGCCATTTTCATGTGGACCGGAAGCCGCTGCCGGACAGTAAGATGATGACTTCCGGCCATATGTTCAACAAAGCGAAGGCGCAAGGAGCGTAGACCAGCGGAGGCGGCGGTGGCGGCAGGAGCAGGTAATTTATGTACGTGTATGTGATGTGTGTATTATGTTCGTGTGATACTGTCTGCTGAGCCCTGTATCTAATCCTCCTACACTGAGCAGTCGCTCAGAAAATGGCGGCACACAGTGTAGGAGGTTTGAAGACCTTCAAACCCCTTCTTCTCCTGGCACTAGCCAGAAGAAGGTGAGGGGGGTGGGTTGTGTGAGGACAAGTGAGGAGAGTGTGTCCACCCCAAATTTGCAGCATAAATGAATGGGGTTACTTTACCACAGTGACCATGCTGCAATTTTGGGAACTGCTCCCTCTAGTGACCAGCACATGGAAATGTTATAAATTAGAATCTAATTTATAATTTTTCCTGACTTGTGAAAAAATTAAAACAATGTGTAATCACTCAAATACTAATTGTTTAACTGAAAAAAATATATATATTTCTAGTGACACATTCCCTTTAAGGATCCTAATCCCTTAGCCTGAAGGAAAAGCGGTTATAAAAATTGTCTCTCGCTTCTGTCTTTCATTACACAAACAACTCATAGATATGAATAAGCATTGCGTTATGCTTAATTTTCCCGTGGTGGCGCTGCAGGGAAAATGAACACCCACTGCCAGGTTTCCTCACAGATGACAGCTAATCATTGGGGGTCCTTGTCTTATTAGTAAAGGAACCTCTTTAAGTCACAAAAAATAATAGATTTGCCCAGTACCAGGTTGTCATTGCTGATATTTCTTAGTCCACTATTCTTGGCATCACAAGCAATGCTTCTTCTGCAAGCCACAACCCTTTTTCAAAGAAAATCGTTTAGTTATTCATCAAATTAGCTCTTTTTAACAATTTCTAAGTTCATTTTAATTTATAATGAGAAATAATAAATCTAACATGCATGCTGAGCAAGGAGAGGGACACCTCCAGTCGCCTATAGGTGCAGGTCTACTATGCATAATGAGAAAGCCATGCCTGGGTTTATCATTAATTCATATTTCATAATTGCATAGTTTGAAATATATCAAGTAAATTGATATAGTATATTAGCACATGACTGGGGGGCCTAGGGACTATTCAGGGCTCTTTTTTTTTTAATCATTGCCATGGCTAGTGTCACACAGAAAAATAAAATGAATTAGATCAGCAAGCCTACAGCTTAGAATAAATGCCATTGACTTTGTTATTTCTCTATTACAAAAGTAAAAAAAAATAATGTGATTAACAGGACAAAGACTTGAACACAAGTCATTAGAGAGATCATAGCATGGAACACATAGAGTCCCTGCGGCTCCGTGCTATAGAGCTGACGGCACTTTTTGGGCCAGAATATATTGCCTCCGTACCGAATCGTACAATGGAAATATTCTACTCTAGCAGCAATGTAGCTCATAAAACCAGTGAAACATGTTGGATTCATATGGAAACAGGAAAAACGTCCATATGCCTCCATGTGATATCGGAAATTTTCCATTGACATATTTGTAAATTATATTTGTATAATAAACATCCCATTCCGATGTATATACCTGAGAATTATACCGCGATAGTGGCTCTATATATTCATTATTTTAGCCATGTTCACATAGTCAGGATTTCCAATAAACAAATCCTATGTGGATTTTCAGAGAAATCCGGGGCAGAAACCTACTGCTGAAACTGAATTGCTACTAAGATTTCTAAGGCCCCATGCACACAACCGTATTTTTCATCCATCCGTAAATACTGTCCATAAAGGATTACGGAAATTTAGACATTTATCGTCACCCGTAAATCATCCGCATATACGGAACACTGTCCGTAAATACGGTCCGTAGTGCATGCGTATTTACGAATGCACAAAATAGAAGACGAAAACCACAAATGATATGTAACATCTGAAAACCTGGCATCACCTAGCAGCGCTTCTGTATTTACGAAAGGCTTCGGGTACACATCCGTAGCCATCCGTATTTACGGAAGCGCCCATAGACTTCTATGGGGAGTCTGTAATTACGGACAAAAAAAGGATATGTTCTATCATTTCTATGGCACGGACACCCATCCGTAAAAATGCAGAAAGGTGTCCGTATCCCATAGAAATGAATGGGTTCGTAATTACGAATATAAAGTACGGACTTGTGCATGGCGCCTAGCCTAACCCTTCCTGCAGAAGCAGTCTGTTGCAGATTGCCAAGCACTGAACACTGTCCGGTGGCGACCACTGACTTGTAGTGATCCCTCTCTTTTTAAACAAGCAGGTGTGGTATATATTGTACAGTACTGCGCTGCAGCTGCTACACGATAATATGTATCTCCGATGCTGCAGATCAGAGCCGTCACCCTTCCACCGTCTCTGTACTGCATGTAGCTTATATCCGAGCTGCTTTACATAAAGTATGTCACGATTTATGCTGCTGAGCTCATCTGGACAAGTGAATACCATTAAATATATGCATTAAGCTGCCTTTCTCCTTGTAGTGTAAACATTGACTTTGAACTGAAGGTCTTCTTAATATATTAACATTTCTCATTATCATGGTTCCTTTAAATGTCTGTCATTAGGAGTCATTTCTGCCTGTACTGTTTAGCATGATATCATCACTTTATTCAATTCTGTAGAGACATCGAGCATTTTCCTGGCCCATTTAAATTACTGATATACTATTTATTTATGTTTTGAAAATATTTTACTTCGAGGAAATTTGTCATAAAAAATATAGACAGACGAAGCATGAGTTTTACTGGAATGCAAAGACAGGGAATGCACTTCTCATTTTTGTAAGGATCACAGTGTCGCATGTTTATCACAATAAAATTTACCGTCAAAAGGACAATGTAAAATCTGCAATAAATACAGTATGTTGCAGAAATAATTCAAATTAATTAAAGTATTGCGGGGCCTATGATACATTTGTTAATAACTCCTTGGCACATTATCACAAAAATGCTTGTAATTGGCAGGAGTGAATTTACACAATGTGCCTAGCATTTTTATGATAGTGTTCATGAGGGCACTACCACTGTGCCAAAGCAATCAGGAGCAGGGAAATGGTTGTACGGTAGAGACAAGAGAAACCTCTGATCTTTGTTGTGTAACCACTTCCCGACATTTGTTCTGTCATAGCCAGGAAGAGTAAGTATGGAGCTGGCTCACGAGCAGACACCTCACTGCAATGGCCGGCAATGGAGATAACTCTGATCCCTGCCATTTAACCTCTTCCTGACATCTGTCGTAAGTATAGGTCAAGGAAAGCTAGTGCTTCCCGCAATTTGTCACATACTTACGACAAATGGATGGCACGGGGTCGGAAGCTGAGTCCGTGCCAGCAGCCGCAGGGGTCAGCTGTATATTACAGCTGACACCCTGCTGTAATAGCGGGGACCGAAACTAGCTCCAATCCCCGCCATTAACCCCTTAAATGCAGTGGTCAAATGCGACCGCTGCATTTGAGGGGTTTGTAGCCAACCGGCACCGACGCAATGCTATGGCAGCAGGAGGCCTAACAATGGCCTCCTGGTCTGCGAATTACGGAAGCTAATTCGGCCCCATCTGGAGGCGGAGCCTTATTAGCTTGCTGTTAGTGAACGACTGACAGTTCTAATGCATTGCACTACGTAGGAAGTACAATGTATTAGAACAGCAATCAGACAATTGGACCTTCAAGTCCCCTAGTTGTACTAAAAAAAACAGAGTAAAAAAACAAAGTTGTAAAAAGTTTCAAGTAATAAAATAAAACAATCGCCCGTTTTCCCTTATCAAGTCCTTTATTATTGAAAAAATAAATAAACCATACATAAGTGGTTTTCTCGGCGTCCATAACGGCTGGAACTATAAAAAATAATATGTTATTTATCCCGTGCGGTGAGCGCAGTAAAAAAATAAATGAAAAAGCAATGCCAGAATTTCTGTTTTTTGGTCACCTTGCATTCCAAAAAAAGGAATAAAAAGTGATCAAAAAGTTGCATGCATCCAAAAATTACATTATTTTTACAAAAGAAATGTCATTGTGCAAAAAGTTGTAAATAAAAAAAAAAGGGCTACAAGTTTGGTATCGCCGGAATCGTACTGACCTATAGAATACAGGTAACATGTCATTTATACTGCATGGTAAATGCTGTATAAAAAATAACTATGCCAGTATTGCTGTTTTTTGGTCACCTTGCCTCCCAAAAAATAGGATAAAAAGTGATCGAAAAGTCATATCTACCCCAAAATGGGGCCAATAAAAACTACAGCTAGTCTCTTAAAAAAAAACAGCCCTCATACCACTACGGCTATAAAAAAAAAAAAATAGGTTAATGCTCCCAGGAAAGAAAAAATATGCAATTGTGCAGGCCCGAGGGGAACATTTCTTCTGTTTCAAGAGGCCATTTATCAAGGCCCTAATATTTGGGAACCAGGAAGGGGAGGACTTAAACATATCTGCAGGAAGCAAGGGTGCCCGTATTATACATGTTGCCAAGAAACCAATCCAGCAAAATCTGTGCTCCAAAAGCCAATTGCCACGCCTTACGTTCTAAGCCCTGCCATGTGCCCAGAAAGCAGTTTATGACCACATATGGGGAATTTCTGTACTCTGGAGAAGTTGATTTATAATAGTTGGGGTTCTTTTTCTCCTTTATTTGTTTAGAAAATAAAGAAAAAATTGGGGCTAAATCTAAATGACATTTTTACTGCTTAATTCTAATAAAATCTATCAAACACCAGTGGGGTCAAAATGCTCACTACACCCCTAGATAAATTCCTCAAGGGGTGTAGTTTCATAAACTGAGTCACTTTTGGGGAGTTTCCACTGTAAGGCGAGCTCCCGTGGAGTTGAAGGGCAGACCAAGAATTACTATGACGACAACCTGATCATCAGTAGGGCATGACTAACCTTTCTCACGGCGGTCTAAATCTAGCTCACGTTCCATATTAGTGGGTGAACAATACAATGCTTGGTGAATGCTGCTTCACAGAATGAGGCTTTTCAAAAGGGGCTTCGCAAAAGCAACATGGTGCCGAGACACCAGTCCAGCAAACTCTGTGCTCCAAAAGCCAAATGCCGCTCCTTCACTACTGAGCCCTGCCATGTGCCCAAACAGCAGTTTATGACCACATATGGGGTATTGACGTACTCTAGAGACGTTTCTTTATGTTGGAGGCTTTTCCTGCTTCATGCCTTGTGGAAATTGTTTTTCTTTTTTAGCTAAACCGACATCTTGTTGGGGGAAAAAACATCTACATTTTTCATTTTCAAGACCAAATTCTAACAAAATCTATGAAACACCCGTGGGGGTCAAAAATCTTTTTACACTCCTAGATTAATTCCTTGTGGGTGTAGTTTCCAAAATGGGGTATTTTTTAGAGTGTTTCTTTTGTTTTAGCACCACAAGACCTTTTCAAACCTGACATGGTGCCTAAAATATAATCTAATAAAAAGAAGGCCCCAATATCCTCTAGGTGCTCCTTTGCTTCTGAGGCCTGTGTTTCAGTTCATTATCAGACTAGGGCACATGTGGAACATTGCTAAAAGCTTCAGGATCATGGCAATAAATATTGAGTTTTGTTTCTCTAGTAAAACCTTCTGTGTTACAGAAAAAAATTTATTAAAATAGAATTTCTGCAAAATAAAAATGAAATTTGTAGATTTCACCTCCACTTTGCTTTAATTCCTGTGAAACACCTAAAGGGTTAAGAAACTTTCTAAATGCTGTTTTGAATACTTTGAAGAGTACAGTTTTTAAAATGGGGTTACATATTGGGGTTTCTAATATATAGGCCCCTAAATGCTACTTCAGAACTGTACTGGTCGATAATTTTCTTTAGCCATGTTGAGTTATATAAAAATAAAAGGATGTTAATAAAAACAATGCCAACATAAAGTACACATATGGGAAGTGTTAATTAGAAACTATTTTGGTATAAATATCTATCTTACAAGCAGATACAGTGAAGGAAATAAGTATTTGATCCCTTTCTGATTTTGTAAGTTTGCCCACTGTCAAAGTCTTGAACAGTCTATAATTTTTAGGCTAGGTTAATTTTACCAGTGAGAGATAGATTATATTTAAAAAAAAAAAAGAAAATTACATAGTCAAAATTATATATATTTATTTGCATTGTGCACAGAGAAATAAGTATTTGATCCCCTACCAACCATTAAGAGTTCAGCCTCTTCCAGACCAGTTTCACGCTCCAAATCAACTTGGTGCCTGCATTAAAGACAGCTGTCTTAAATGGTCACCTGTATAAAAGACTCCTGTCTACAGACTCAATTAATCAGTCTGACTCTAACCTCTACAACATGGGCAAGACCAAAGAGCTTTCTAAGGATGTCAGGGACAAGATCATAGACCTGCACAAGGCTGGAATGGGCTAAAAAACCATAAGTAAGACGCTGGGTGAGAAGGAGACAACTGTTTGTGCAATAGTAAGAAAATGGAAGACATACAAAATGAGTGTCAATCGACATCGATCTGGGGCTCCATGCAAAATCTCACCTCGTGGGGTATCCTTGATCCTGAGGAAGGTGAGAGCTCAGCCAAAAACTACATGGGGGGAACTTGTTAATGATCTCAAGGCAGCTGGGACCACAGTCACCAAGAAAACCATTGGTAACACTTTACGCCGTAATGGATTAAAATCCTGCAGTGCCCGCAAGGTCCCCCTGCTCAAGAAGGCACATGTACAGGCCCGTCTGAAGTTTGCAAATGAAAATCTGGATGATTCTGAGAGTGATTGGGAGAAGGTGCTGTGGTCAGATGAGACTAAAATTGAGCTCTTTGGCATTAACTCAACTCGCCGTGTTTGGGGGAAGAGAAATGCTGCCTATGACCCAAAGAACACCGTCCCCACTGTCAAGCATGGAAGTGGAAACATTATGTTTTGGGGGTGTTTCTCTGCTAAGGGCACAGGACTACTTCACCGCATCAATGGGAGAATGGATGGAGCCATGTACTGTCAAATCCTGAGTGACAACCTCCTTCCCTCCACCAGGACATTAAAAATGGCTCGTGGCTGGGTCTTCCAGCACAACAATGACCAGAAACATACAGCCAAGGCAACAAAGGAGTGGCTCAAAAAGAAGCACATTAAGGTCATGGAGTGGCCTAGCCAGTCTCCAGACCTTAATCCCATCGAAAACTTATGGAGGGGAGCTCTTTGGCATTAACTCAACTCGCCGTGTTTGGAGGAAGAGAAATGCTGCCTATGACTCAAAGAACACCGTCCCCACTGTCAAGCATGGAAGTGGAAACATTATGTTTTGGGGGTGTTTCTCTGCTAAGGGCACAGGACTACTTCACCGCATCAATGGGAGAATGGATGGAGCCATGTACTGTCAAATCCTGAGTGACAACCTCCTTCCCTCCACCAGGACATTAAAAATGGCTCGTGGCTGGGTCTTCCAGCACAACAATGACCAGAAACATACAGCCAAGGCAACAAAGGAGTGGCTCAAAAAGAAGCACATTAAGGTCATGGAGTGGCCTAGCCAGTCTCCAGACCTTAATCCCATCGAAAACTTATGGAGGGAGCTGAAGATCCGAGTTGCCAAGCGACAGCCTCGAAATCTTAATGATTTACAGATGATCTGCAAAGAGGAGTGGGCCAAATTTCCATCTAACATGTGTGCAAACCTCATCATCAACTACAAAAAACGTCTGACTGCTGTGCTTGCCAACAAGGGTTTTGCCACCAAGTATTAAGTCTTGTTTGCCAAAGGGATCAAATACTTATTTCTCTGTGCACAATGCAAATAAATATATATAATTTTGACTATGTGATTTTCTTTTTTTTTTTTTTTTATATATAATCTATCTCTCACTGGTAAAATTAACCTAGCCTAAAAATTCTAGACTGTTCATGTCTTTGACAGTGGGCAAACTTACAAAATCAGCAAGGGATCAAATACTTATTTCCTTCACTGTACATATAAATTTGGAAAAATTCTTATTTTTTTAAATGTTCTCAAATTTTTTGTTTTTCACCAATGTATCGGCCAAATTTTACCTCTGACATAAAGTACAATATGTCATGAGAAAACAATATCAGATTTGCTCTGATAGGTAAAAGCATTCCAAAGTTATTACCACATAAATTGACAAATGTCAGATTTGAAAAATGAGGCTCTGTCGGGAAGATCAAAAGTGACTGTAGTGGGAAAGGGTTATCCACTTAGATGTGCGGTCAAAAGCAACCGCGACATCTAAACCGGTAAAAAGAGGTGGGCAGTCTCCCCCGACGGCTTATCGTGCCCGTGAATGCGGGATGCCGATGATTGTCAAGGAAGCCTGTGGGAGTAATTATATAAAAAAATACTATATATATTAAAAGTTAAAAAATATATTTTTCCCCTAACTTAATAAAAATAAAATAAACATAATAGGTATTGCGGCATCCATCAAATTCTGAACTATCACATTATAACATTATTTAAACCGCTTGGTGAATGCTGTAAAAAAAAATAAAAAATGTAAACGACAGAATTGCTTTTTTTTCGTTATCTTGTCTCACTCAAAAAAATCAAATAAAAGGGATTAAAAAGTCACATGTACCCCAAAATAGTACTAATAAAAACAACTGCTCATCCCGCAAAAAACAAGCCCTCGACAAAAAAATAAAAAGTTAAGGGTCTCAGACTATGGCGACACAAAACTTTTTTTTAGCAATTCGTTTTTTCTTTGTAAAAGTACTAAAACATAAAAAAATTATCTAAAAATAGTATTGCCATAATTGTATTGACCAGCAGAATAAAGTAGACATGTTCTTACCACACGGTGAATGGCATAACATTTTTCCATTCAACCCCATAATTTTTTTGTATCATAAATGGTGTCAGGAAAAACCACAACTCTTTCCGCAAAAAACAAGCCATCACACTGCTATATCGACCGAAAAATAAAATAGCTATTACTTTTGGAATGCGGGGAGGAAAAAACGACAGTAAGACCTAATTCACAAGAACGTCAACACAGAAAATCAACAAAAACACAGCATAAATGGACATGCTGCGGAATTAAATTCCACACCGCAGGTCAATTTATTAACGTTTCCGCTGCGTTTGTTTTCAGCAGCCTGGGAATGAGATTTTCAAAATCTCATCCACTTTGCGCTACTGTAAATGTTGCGGAATTTCTGCACACAATTCCGTTGCGGAAATTCCGTTGCGGAAATTCCGTTGCAGAAATTCCGTTGCGGAAATTCCGCCGCGTTTACGCTAGATGAGAACCTGGCCTAAGTGTATGTTCCCACATACAGGATATGCTGCAAATTTGCTGCGAAAACGCTGTATGTACACACAACCTATTTCCAGGCGTAATGGAGGCGTTTTACACCTCAAATTACGCCTGAAAAGACGGCTCCAATGCTTGCAATGCTTGCAATGGGTCTTACAATGTTCTGTGCAGACGAGCTGTAATTTTACGCGTCGCTGTCAAAAGACGGCGCGTAAAATTACACCCGCGTCAAAGAAGTGCAGGACACTTCTTGGAACGTAATTGGAGCCGTTTTTCATTGACTCCATTGAAAAACAGCTCCAATTACGTCCGTAATGGACGCCGCGAAAAACGCGTGTACTTGTAAAATCGTCTGAAATTCAGGAGCTGTTTTCGCCTGAAAACAGCTCCGTAATTTTAGACGGATTTTGCGTTGCCGTGTGAACATACCCTTAGTGTCAAGCATTGATTATAGCAAACTATAAGTGCACCTGTGAATTTCCAGCAGTTTTACTGCATTTTTGCTGCGTAAACGCTGTGCAAAACTCAACTTGTGAATTTTAGTGCAGAATTTATCCTCCGCATTCAAGTCTATGTGCCAAAGACACACCATCTCCGCACAGAATACGCAGTATAAATTGACATGCTGCGGAATTGAAAGTTGCACCGCAGAGCACTTTCCGCACGACTTTTCTGTGTTTTTTTTCCGCAGCGTGTGACTAAAATGTTCTAAATGTCATCTACTGTAAATACTGCAGAATTTCCTTACAGAATTCCGTTGCGGAAATTATGCAGCATTTACGCTACGTGGAAACCCAGCCTAAAGGACTTACAGAATATCTACACTTTTTAAGTGGCTGCTCAGCACCTATACAGTCATATGTCAGTAATAACAAAACAAAAAAATACAACAGCACCAAACATTGATGGGTGCACGTCTCGATAACACTGGTAACAAATAGAAGCTTAGACAGCAATCCAATTTAGAATGTGCGCAGTGAAATTGGAGTGCTGTATCACCTTCTATTTGTATAAGTAAATTACACCGAGACCATTGAACCCGCAGACTTGCGTTCCACCTGGGATGTAATTTCGCTCCGCTCCATAAATACCCCATGACTCGCTATGCTTAACCACATCTCCATACTTCATTATACAGGGTGGGCCATTTATATGGATACACCTAAATAAAATGGGAATGGTTGGGGATATTAACTTCCTGTTTGTGGCACATTAGTATATGGAAGGGGGAAACTTTTCAAGCTGGGTGTTGACCATGGCGGCCATTTTGAAGTCGGCCATTTTGTATCCCACTTTAGTTTTTTCAATGGGAAGAGGGTCATGTAATACATCAAACTTATCGAGAATTTCACAAGAAAAACAATGGTGTGCTTGGTTTTAACGTTACTTTATTCTTTCATGAGTTATTTACAAGTTTCTGACCACTTATAAAATGTGTTCAAAGTGCTGCCCATAGTGTTGGATTGTCAATGCAACCCTCTTCTCCCACTCTTCACACACTGATAGCAACACCGCAGAAGAAATGCTAGCACAGGCTTCCAGTATCCGTAGTTTCAGTTGCTGCACATCTCGTATTTTCACAGCATAGACAATTGCCTTCAGATGACTCTAAAGATAAAAGTTTAAGGGGGTCAGATCGGGAGACCTAGGGGGCCATTCAACTGGCCCACGACGACCAATCCACTTTCCAGGAAACTGTTCTTCTAGGAATGCTCGGACCTGACACCCATAATGACACATGAAAGAATAAAGTAACGTTAAATTCCCATTTTATTTAGGTGTATCCATATAAATGGCCCACCCTGTAGAACTGTACTAGCCTCCAAAGTCACTAACTGATCCCCCCACACGTTGCCCGTACCACCACTCCTTCCCCACTCTCCCTCCGCATCCCCATTTAAAAAAAAAAAAATCTTTCTTTTATTACTTAACTTTGTTTACATTTAGTGCTCCTTTCTTTTTCTGAAATGGATACTTTTCACCATTCACATTATGACTTTACAATGCTGTTATTGCTTCTTCCTTACTGTAGTTCTGTTTCTTTGAAATTATGTTTCTTTATTGCACTTTTTCTCAGACTGCAACAAGCCTTTCAGATTGGAAATGTTATCTTGCATTTTGAAATTTAATAAAAATGATTGAAGAGAAAATTTTCTCTTTGGACATTGATAAATACAGTATATTGTACGATGAAAATGTACAGGCCATATCACTGCAACACCTTCGAAACACTCTTTCTAGAAGAAAACGTTTCTCTGTGGTTTGATGTGTATATATTGTGAGGGTTTAGCATCAGAAGAGGTTGGTACAGCGGTTTCTTTGTAGCCAGAGACAGGGACACCGTGCATTAAAAGTCATAACAGGGCTTTGCCTGTGTTTTTATTCTTGTCAAAGAAACAGCCTCTTGTACAACAAGGCAAAATACAAAATAAATCCTGCTCGTCTGAGCACTAACTAAACAAGATATTATCTAACTATACCGAGTGCCTTCCTACCAGGCACTGGACACAAAGTAACACAGATCTTTACTCACATAGAATACAGGCTACTCCAGCCTTAGTAGTCTCCAGTCTGAGTCAGGGGTGAGACTCCCACACACTGTGTCTGCACCTTTTCATACACAGGCTACAGGTGCAGCTAATTGAGCAGCAGCCTTGTCCTACAAACAGAGATGGACTAGGGATTGGGGAACCCACCCTGCTCTTCTCCAATCCAACTCCAGGCCCTTTTTTTTCCGGCTTTTCCTTAAGCCGAGATTGGAAAACTAGAGCTTTCTATTGCAAGAACTACTCATTCCCTGGAGCCTAGGATACATATGACAGGATTCTAGGGGAAATGTACCTTCCCTCAATGACTTTACCTGTCACTGTCTCACAATATATATATATATATATATATATAGCACACAAGAAGACAGCAGCACTCACTAATGAATAATCGACCAGGTGCCCAGCAAAACGTCCCGATCCTAGGACGTATAATGATATATAGCAGAAGAAAATTTGCAGCACTCCAACATGAAAAAAATGGTGGTTTATTCAATCCAAACTAACAGCAACGTTTCAATCCTACAATAGGATCTTTATCAAGCTTGATAAAGATCCTATTGTAGGATTGAAACGTTGCTGTTAGTTTGGATTGAATAAACCACCATTTTTTTCATGTTGGAGTGCTGCAAATTTTCTTCTGCTATATATATATATATATATATATATATATATATATATATATATATATATATATATATATATATATATATATATATATATAGTGAAGGAAATAAGTATTTGATCCCTTGCTGACTTTGTAAGTTTGCCCACTGTCAAAGACATGAACAGTCTAGAATTTTTAGGCTAGGTTAATTTTACCAGTGAGAGATAAATTATATTAAAAAAAAAAAAAAGAAAATCACATTGTCAAAATTATATATATTTATTTGCATTGTGGCAAACAAGACTTAATACTTGGTGGCAAAACCCTTGTTGGCAAGCACAGCAGTCAGACGGTTTTTGTAGTTGATGATGAGGTTTGCACACATGTTAGATGGAATTTTGGCCCACTCCTCTTTGCAGATCATCTGTAAATCATTAAGATTTCGAGGCTGTCGCTTGGCAACTCAGATCTTCAGCTCCCTCCATAAGTTTTCGATGGGATTAAGGTCTGGAGACTGGCTAGGCCACTCCATGACCTTAATGTGCTTCTTTTTGAGCCACTCCTTTGTTGCCTTGGCTGTATGTTTCGGGTCATTGTCATGCTGGAAGTCCCAGCCACGAGCCATTTCAAAGGAAGGTCAGTTTTATATCTCCTCTAAATGGCAAAACTGTTTACAGCGGTGCTAACATAATTGCACAAGGGTTTTCAAGTGTTTTCTAATCATCCATTAGCCTTCTAACACAGTTATCAAACACAATGTACCATTAGAACACTGGAGTGATGGTTGCTGGAAATGGGCCTCTATACACCTATGTAGATATTGCATTAAAAACCAGACGTTTGCAGCTAGAATAGTCATTTAGCACATTAACAATGTATAGAGTGTATTTCTGATTAGTTTAATGTTATCTTCAATGAAAAAAACTGTGCTTTTCTTTAAAAAATAAGGAAATTTCTAAGTGACCCTAAACTTTTGAACGGTAGTGTATGTCCTAACAACTGCCTGTGTACTATCCATACACAGGCTAATGTACTGTAATATAGATATATGCCAGTACATTAAAGTTAAAAAAATAAAGTAAAAACATAAAGTAATGTTAAATAAATAAAAAATACATATACACCTTTTTTACAATAAACATTAAAATAAGTCTCAATACATCAAATATTCACATATTTGGTATTGGCGCAGCCGTAATAACCTTCACAACAATTTTTTTGCATCGTTTACTGCTTTTTATCACTTATTGTGAGGCGCGTGGTGTGATGATGAATTTAACCTCCATGTGCTTCACATTAATAGTAATTAACCCCATCATGTACCTTATGCATTAAACTATTATGACTGAGAAACATGATGGGGTTAATTACTATTGATGTGAGGCACGTGGAGGTTAAATATATCATCACACCACGCGCCTTACATCAGAAAATGGAAGATTTTTTTTTTTATTATTATTACTGTTGGCAAAGTATCAAAATGGTATCGAAATCGCAATACTAAACGAAGTATCGGTATCGAAGTCCAAATTCTGGTATCGTGACATCCCTACCTGGAAGTAGGTGTATCAGTATCTAAGTCTACCATAAAGAGAAGACTTAATGAGAGTAAATACAGAGGGTTCACCACAAGGTGCAAACCCTTAACCCCTTGAGGACCCAGCTCATTTTGGCCTTGAGACCCATTTTTTCAAATCTGACGTGTCACTTTATGTGGTAATAACTTGGGAATGCTTTTACCTATCCAATTGATTCTGAGATTGTTTTTCTCGTGACATATTGTACTTTATGTTAGTGAAAAAAAATTGTCGATAAATTCATTGCTTATTTGTGAAAAACACCAAAAGTTAGAGAAAATTTGAAGAAATTATGATTTTTCCAATTTTAAATGTATCTGCTTGTAAAACAGATAGTAATACCACACAAAATAGTAACTAATTAACATCCCACATATGTCTACTTTATGTTGGCATCGTTTTTTGAACATCCTTTTATTTTTCTAGGACGTTACAAGGCTTAGAACTTTGCCAGCAATTTCTCACATTTTTTAGAAAATTTCAAAAGGCTATTTTTTTCAGGGACGAGTTCAGTTCTGAAGTGGTTTTGAGGGCCCTATATATTATAAACCCCAATAAAGCACCCCATTTTGAAAACTGCACCCCTCAAAGTATTCAAAACAGCATTCAGAAAGTGTTTCAACCCTTTAGGCGTTTTACAGGAATTGAAGGAAAGTAGAGCTGAAATGTTCAAATTTCATTTTTTTTTTTACAAAATGCATTTGTAATAAAAAAAAATCTGTACCACAGAAGTTTTTACCGGAGAAACACAACTTAATATTTATTGCCCAAATTCTGCAGTTTTTAGAAATATCCCACATCTGGACCTAGTGCGGTAATGGACTGAAACACAGGCCTCAGAAGCAAAGGAGCACCTCGTGGATTTTGGGGCCTCCTTTTTTTAGAATATATTTTAGGCCCCATGTCAGGTTTGAAGAGGTCTTGTGGTGCCAAAACAGTGGAAACCCCCAAAAGTGACCCCATTTTTTAAACTTCACCCCTCAGGGAATTTATCTAAGGGTATAGTTAGCATTTTGACCCCCACAGGTATTTTGCTATATTTATTGGAGTTAGTCTGTGAAAATGAAAATCTACTTTTTTTTCTGGAAAAACTTAGAAATTTTGAATTTTTGCAAGGAATAAAGGAGAAAAAGCACCTCAACATTTGTAAAGCAATTTCTCCTGATTAAGGCAATACCCCATATGTGGTAATAAACTGCTGTTTAGACCCACGGCAGGGCTCAGAAGGGACGGAGCACCATTTGGATTTTGCA
This sequence comes from Rhinoderma darwinii, assembly GCF_050947455.1. Taxonomy (NCBI): domain Eukaryota; kingdom Metazoa; phylum Chordata; class Amphibia; order Anura; family Rhinodermatidae; genus Rhinoderma; species Rhinoderma darwinii. The sequence continues at coordinate 544,286,077 of NC_134687.1, read as the reverse complement.
GCGCAGATTTAGCTGAATTGGTTTCTGGGGGCCATGTCACATTTGCAGAGTCCCAGAAGTACCAGTACAGTAGAAATTCCCCAGGTGTACTCTCAATTCGGAGACTATACCCCTAAAATAATTAAATTAGAGGTGTAGTGAGAATTTTGAGCCCTCAGGTGTTTTTTATAGATTTTATTAGAATTAGGCCGTGAAAATGAAAATAATTTTTTTTCCAATAACCTGTAAATTTAGCTCATAATTTTTAATTTCCACAAAGAATACAGGGGAAAAGACACCCCAAAATGTGTTACACAATTTCTCGTGAGGCGGGAAATACTCCATATGTGGTTGTAAACTGCTATTTGGACATACAGCAAGGGTCTAAATGGAAAAAGCGCAATTTCGTTTTGGAGTGGAGATTTTACCAAAATTTTTTTTACGCCATGTTGCATTGCGCTGAGGTACCAGTACAGTGAAAACCCTCGAGAAGTGACCCCATTTAGGAAACTACACCCCTCAAGGACTTCATCTAGAAGTGTAGTGAGCATTTTGATCCCAAAGGTTTTGCAGAAATTAGTGCACAGTGGATGTAGTTGCAGATTGAAAATTGCCATTTTACACAGATATGCTATTTCAGTGCCCAATGTGTTGTGCCCAGCTTGTACCACTGGAGACACACACCCCATAAATTGTTAAGCGGTTCTCCAGAGTACGGTAATACCCCATATGTGGTCATAAACTGCTGTTTGGACACACTGTCAGGCCCAGAAGGAGCGCTATTTGGTTTTTGGAGCGCAGATTTGTTTGGTAGTAGTTTTGTTTAGTGTTTTACTGGTGTTTCAGTTTATAATGTGGGGGCATATGTAAGCTGGGTGGAGTGCGTCAGGGTATATGTTAGCTGGGTGGAGTGTATCAGGGTATATGCAAGCTGTGCGGAGTACATCAGGTTATATGTAAGCTGGGCGGAGTTCATCAGGGTATATGTTAGCTGGGCCGAGTGTATCAGGGTATATGTAAGCTGGACGGAGTGCAACAGGTCATAATAGGATGATGTAATAATGGGGTGAATGAATAATAAAATTAATTATCCATGGATACTGACCTATGCTTTGAACCAATCCTTCATGCACAGGCCGGATTTTTGGGTGTAGGAGTCGCACTTCTAAAGGGTGTCCGTGGTATTGTACAAAATATCCGCACTCCAGCATTGCCTAATCTTTGACTTCTTCACTAGCCCCATATGTAGCACAGACCCCAAAAGGTCATCGTTTTCGCTGAATTTACAAGGTCTACCAGTGGGGGCTGCAAATGATGACCTGGGGTTTTAGGTGAAGAACTGCTGCACATATAAATTAGTCTGGGCCGTCGTTTTGCATTATTGTGTTCCAAGAGTCATAACTTTTTATTTTTCCGTTGACGAGCTGTGTGAGTGCTTGATTTTTATGGGACGAGCTGTAGTTTTTATTAGTATCATTTTATCGTGTGATAATTTGATCAGTTTTTATTCCATTTTTTGTGAGGTGAGGAGACCAAAAAACAGAAATTCTCTCACTGTTTTTTTTATACATTTTTAACAGCGTTCTGTGCAGTATGAACAACATGTTTACTTTATTCTGTGGTTCCATACGATTATGGC